>NC_084616.1:3188656-3193656 GCF_033978795.1 Nerophis ophidion
ATATAACTTGCACATATGACAATAAAAGAAGATATAACTTGCACATATAACAATAACAGAAGATATAACTTGCACATATGACAATAAAAGAAGATATAACTTGCACATATGACAATAACAGAAGATATAACTTGCACATATGACAATAAAAGAAGATATAACTTGCACATATAACAATAACAGAAGATATAACTTGCACATATGACAATAAAAGAAGATATAACTTGCACATATGACAATAAAAGAAGATATAACTTGCACATATAACAATAACAGAAGATATAACTTGCACATATAACAATAACAGAAGATATAACTTGCACATATGACAATAAAAGAAGATATAACTTGCACATATGACAATAACAGAAGATATAACTTGCACATATGACAATAAAAGAAGATATAACTTGCACATATAACAATAACAGAAAATATAACTTGCACATATGACAATAACAGAAGATATAACTTGCACATATAACAATAACAGAAGATATAACTTGCACATATGACAATAACAGAAGATATAACTTGCACATATAACAATAACAGAAGATATAACTTGCACATATAACAATAACAGAAGATATAACTTGCACATATAACAATAACAGAAGATATAACTTGCACATATGACAATAAAAGAAGATATAACTTGCACATATGACAATAAAAGAAGATATAACTTGCACATATGACAATAAAAGAAGGTATAACTTGCACATATAACAATAAAAGAAGATATAACTTGCACATATAACAATAAAAGAAGATATAACTTGCACATATAACAATAAAAGAAGATATAACTTGCACATATGACAATAACAGAAGATATAACTTGCACATATAACAATAAAAGAAGATATAACTTGCACATATAACAATAAAAGAAGATATAACTTGCACATATGACAATAAAAGAAGATATAACTTGCACATATGACAATAAAAGAAGATATAACTTGCACATATAACAATAACAGAAGATATAACTTGCACATATGACAATAAAAGAAGATATAACTTGCACATA
The DNA here is from genome assembly GCF_033978795.1 of Nerophis ophidion. Taxonomy (NCBI): domain Eukaryota; kingdom Metazoa; phylum Chordata; class Actinopteri; order Syngnathiformes; family Syngnathidae; genus Nerophis; species Nerophis ophidion. The sequence continues at coordinate 3,189,696 of NC_084616.1, forward strand.
TGACAATAAAAGAAGATATAACTTGCACATATAACAATAACAGAAGATATAACTTGCACATATGACAATAAAAGAAGATATAACTTGCACATATGACAATAAAAGAAGATATAACTTGCCCATATAACAATAACAGAAGATATAACTTGCACATATAACAATAACAGAAGATATAACAACAGTTATTACCCTCAGCTCATTTTTAAATGTTGCAATAAAATGAGATTTTACCATCTAAAACAATTCCTATTTATTAACACACACAAAAGTACTGGAAGCAGATATTGTTGAGAGCCAGCTCCCTTTTTCCAGATACTGGAAATTGGTGCCGTCTATGTCACTACGTGACGGAAAAAAGGGAAGTGGTACTTTTTAGAGACGGTATAGTACCGTTTATGATGAATTAGTAGCGGTGTAGTCCAAACATTCATCTTTTCTCGGTCATGTTGGTCGCACCACTCCCTGCTGGCAAGCTAAACACTCTTCCTTGGAGGAGGACCATCCATCCATTTTCTACCACTTGTCCCTTTTGGACCAGCCCTTTCTATATTCATGTGGTTTTATCCTGACTTAAGTTGACATTCACACATGCAGAGAGGACATGTTTAGAAATGGCAGCAGATCAAAGAAGTGAGCTGCACTCTCACATTAATCTGCCTGCAGGGATTTATTTATCTTTTCTGATTTATATCTCTTTTCTATCAGGTATGATCTTTGGAGGATTACACAACAATCTTCTTACACGCTACATTACTGCATCACTCTTTGGACCACAGCTTCTTAACTGAGGCTCACATGCCTTCTTCAAGTCTCACACCACACTTTATCATCTGCCTTTAGCATCAACACAGGCATGTGGAGGGGGGCGTGGCCCGCACGTCTCCTGCGGGCAGGGCGTGTGCAGGAGCCGGCTATGAATCAGGTGACGGGTGAGTGGATTTCCCAGCTGGAACGGGTTATCCAATCACCTGTCTCCTTTATTAGCAGCGTCCGAGGACATGAGGAGGAGAGAGAGAGAGAGTGGAGAGACGCAGAGCGGAGAGGGGCGAGCAAACGAGCCGGAGGCAGCCAAGCAAAAAATAAAATGTAATAAAGCTGCAAGCAGCGATGGACGGGACCGACTTTTGCTGGTGTTTCCTGCCTTTACCCATTTAACATATCTTTACCTGCACATTACCTACCTTCCCTGCATCCTGGGGTCACACTGGTGCTTCTTTCTGTCACCCATACACGTTGGTGCTTCCTGCCATCACCCAGACAACATATCTTTACCTGCACATTACCTACCTTCTCTGTATCCTGGTGTCAAACTGCTGCCTCCTTCTTTCACCCAGTCAACATATCTTTACCTGCACATTACCTACCCTCTCTGTATCCTGGAGTCAAACCGGTGCCTCCTTCCTTCACCCAGTCAACATATCTTTACCTGCACATTACCTACCTTCTCTGCATGTTGTGGTCACGCTGGTGCTTCCTGCTTTTAAGCCACCTTGAGACGGCAGCAGCGTGGCAGCATCAGCGCAGCAGTTCTTTAAAGGCTCGTAAAATCAAAACCCGAGCAGTTAGAAAAAATCTTGACAACTTTTAATCAGAAGGGTTCAATCTCTCTCCTGTGCGAGTTTGAAGCCGACACGACAAACGCGCTCAGAGGAGATAATGTTTGAAAAAAAGTGACGGGTTGTTAGAAAACTTTAGTTTTGAAGGGGTAATTGCCAACTTCCTGTTGATTTTTGCTGAAGGATGTCAATGAATGAAATGTAGGTCTAAGTGAGACCTACATAGAGGTTTTTGTTTCATGTCTCTATGACATTCATACCGGAAGTTACAAGCAGTTTTGTCTGTGTTTTCTTCCTTGGAGCAGTTTTGTCTGTTATTCCTAGGGGGTGCTAAAGCGCAATTTTGAGTTTTGGATTTTTTGTTTTTTTTAGTAGATAGCAATTTTCACCAGTCCTGATGTGTGTGTCCAGTTTGGTGAGTTTTGAAGCATTTTAAGGGGGTCAAATTACAGCTCAAAGAGGCAAAAATTACATTTTTTAGGAAACTTTTGTTTTGAAGGGGTTTTTGTCAACTTCCTGTTGATTTTTGCTGAAGGAGATCAGTGTATGAAATGTAGGTCTAAGTCAGACCTACATAGAGGTTTTTGTTTCATGTCTCTACGACATTAACGGAAGTTAAAACCAGTTTTGTCTGTGTTTTTCCTAGGGGGCGCTAGAGTGCACTTTTGAGTTTTGGGGTTTGTTTGTTTTTCAAAATTTTCGCCAGTCCTGATGTGTGTGTCAAATTTGGCGAGTTTTGAAGCATGTTAAGGGGATCAAACTACAGCTCAAAATAATAATAAAACCTTAGAAATTCAATAGAGTCCTCTGTCTTAAAGGGACATCGGTCCCTAATAATCATTGAACTCTGACCCTGAGGCCTTATCCTTCCAGCCCACTGAAGAACTCAGACACACAAAGTGTGTTACAAATACCATTTGTCAATAAAAACAAGGATCAAACAATTATAGTTGTATATTATTTACACATACAGAGTCTCCCAGGCAGAACTGTAGCCAGTAACAAACGTGTCCGCATAACTCAAATTACTGCATCAGGAGCTGAACTAAATGAATTATTGTGGATACTTGGTGTCGCCATACTTGCCAACCTTGAGACCTCCGATTTTGGGAGGTGTGTGTGGGGGGGGGGCGTGGCTAAGAGGGGAGGAGTATATTTATAGCTAGAATTCACTAAGTCAAGTATTTCATATATATATATATACATAAGAAATACTTGACTTTCAGTGAGTTCTAGTTGGCTATATATATATATATATATATATATATATATATATATATATATATATATATATATATATAATAAATACTTGACTTTCAGTGAATTCTAGCTTTATATATTTATTTTATTATAAATATATATATGTATATATATAAAAATAAGAGAAATACTTGAATTTCAGTGTTCATTTATTTGAGTTAAGGGTTGAATTGTCCATCCTTGTTCTATTCTCTTGTCAGTATTTTTCTAACCATGCTGAACAAGCTGTATCTTTATCGTTTTTCTGCTTCGTCTCCTTGTTGCACGCGAAGTTGTGCACTGCACTCTCTAAAAGCTGTGGATGCTATCGTCACATATGCATGTGCAGTAAATGGCAATATTGTCCCGTTTAAGAGTGTCACGACATTTCTGTTTACGGCATACGAACTGCTTTACGGTAGACGAAAATGTGACTGCTGTTGTTGTGTGTTGTTATCGGGCTGGAAGGACGTTAATGAAACTGCCTAACAATAAACCCACATAAGAAACCAAGAACTCGCCCTCGATCATTCTACAGTTATAACGTCATTGGGCGGACACGCTGTTTATATCGTGGGAAAGCGGACGTGAAAACAGGCACGTCACTCAGGTCCGCATGGAGCTGGAGGGGGCGTGGCCTCCAGGTCCACCTGAATTTCGGGAGATTTTCAGGAAAGGCGCTGAATTTCGGGAGTCTCCCGGAAAATCCGGGAGGGTTGGCAAGTACGGGTGTCGCTAAAAAAAATAAAATAAAATAAATCCCTCTACTTCAACTTAAAGACAGCATAAGTAAATAAGTTAGCGTTTGACTCATTTCACACCTTTTCTAACATTCCACACTACTAAATATGTATGATACGGGCTGATATCGTGTCACATCAATGTTGGGCGGTTTAGCTCGGTTGGTAGAGTGGCTGTGTCAGCAACTTGAGGGTTGCAGGTTCGATTCCCACTTCCGCCATCCTAGTCACTGCCGTTGTGTCCTTGGGCAAGACACTTTACCCACCTGCTCCCAGTGACACCCACACTGGTTTAAATGTAACTTAGATATTGGGTTTCACTATGTAAAGCGCTTTGAGTCACTAGAGAAAAAGTGCTATATAAATATAATTCACTTCACTTCACTTGGTATCGCTCAATACTCAAGGCTCCAACATGGGTCGGAA
>NC_084616.1:3196156-3213656 GCF_033978795.1 Nerophis ophidion
CGTACGTGTCGGATGTGTTAATATCCTTGCGTGTTACAATTGCTTGGTAAACGACTGATGTTTGTAAGCACCTATAGGGTGCTTACAAACATCAGTCGTTTACCAAGCAATTGTAACACGCAAGGACATTAACACATATATATATATATATATATATATATATATATCCCTGTGACGGGATAAATAAAAGTGGGAAATATAAAAAATACTAGTAGCCTACTAAAATGCCTGCAATCAACAGTTAAATAAATAGGCCTCGCTTGTTTGGAGCAAAAACTAATATTAAATTAAGAAACCCTTAACAGATGCCAACATAACAACTAAATGTTCTGTACAAAGAAAATGTTAACTTAAAAAAATACCTCCAAAATAAAACAAATAAATTAAGAGCCAGAAATGCCAACATAAAAACTAAATGTTCTGTAGCCTACGTTTAAAAATATAACAAAGAAATAATCAAAATATCACGAGAGCCGTGTCGTTCACTGAGTGATTCATGTCCTTAATCCGCGGTGAACGAATCGTTCGCTAAATCCCCCCCGCCCCCTCCATGATGACGCCGACGTCGAGGGTTCAGTGAGTCACAGAATGCGCCAGTTGCACTCATACCGGCATGGTCGCGTCTCAGCTCAACTGAACTGAGAAAGGAACGAATCGGTTCATGAAGTGATTCGGTTCAGTAAATTCACACAAAAGATTCGTTCGTTCGGACGAATCGTTCGCGAACGACACACCAGTACTCAACAGAGCGCCTAGATCACACTTTGGCGGGACATCTGCTCCGGTGCGCACATGTGCGCGCGCACCGACGCGGCTCACCTGCGTCAAGTCTGGCGCGTCACTCACCTGCCGGCGGGACTCGAAGGAGGGGAGGCGCGGCCGCGGGATGGCCGGCACGCCGCTGTGATTGCCCCAACATGGAGGAGAAGTTCCGCCGACTCATCCTGGTCCCCATCGCGGCGGCGCTGTGCTTCATGCTCGGCTACCAGTACGTGTGTCCGGCGGGGAGCGACGTCTGCTCCTCCGGCGGCCACCTGCCGGAGCGCCACGCCGGGGAGGAGCACCTGGGCGCCCGCAGCAGCTTCAACTTCACGCCGCGGGACCTGGAGCGGCGCGCGGGCTTCGACATCCGCGGGGACGACGTGATGGTGTTCCTGCACATCCAGAAGACCGGCGGCACCACCTTCGGCCGCCACCTGGTCAGAAACATCCAGCTGGAGCAGCCCTGCCAGTGCCTGCCCGGCCAGAGGAAGTGCACCTGTCACCGGCCAGGGAAGACCGAGTCGTGGCTCTTCTCCCGGTTCTCCACCGGCTGGAGCTGCGGTCTCCACGCCGACTGGACCGAACTGACCAGCTGCGTCCCGCTGGTGATGAACAAGAAGGACAAGAAGAGTTCCGTCAGGAGGAAGAAGTGAGTTCACTCATTCACACTTTTCTTCTTGCGCCTCCATCATGACGACATTAAACTTTCATCAACTGCAACCATAATGACGGCATTAAATACAGTAGTGTAGTAGAACTAAGTATTCATTAAGTACCACCATAATGACAACATTAAATACAGTAGTGTAGTAGAACTAAGTATTCATTAAGTACCACCATCATGACACCATTAAATACAGTAGTGTAGTAGACCTAAGTATTCATTAAGTACCACCATCATGACAACATTAAATACAGTAGTGTAGTAAACCTAAGTATTCATTAAGTACCACCATAATGACAACATTAAATACAGTAGTGTAGTAGACCTAAGTATTCATTAAGTACCACCATAATGACAACATTAAATAGAGTAGCATAGTAGACCTAAGTATTCATTAAGTACCACCATAATGACAACATTAAATACAGTAGTGTAGTAGACCTAAGTATTCATTAAGTAACACCATAATGACAACATTAATATACAGTAGCATAGTAGACCTAAGTATTCATTAAGTACCACCATAATGACAACATTAAATACAGTACTGTAGTAGACCTAAGTATTCATTAAGTACCACCATAATGACAACATTGAATACAGTAGTGTAGTAGACCTAAGTATTCATTAAGTACCACCATAATGACAACATTAAATACAGTAGTGTAGTAGACCTAAGTATTCATTAAGTACCACCATCATGACAACATTAAATACAGTAGTGTAGTAAACCTAAGTATTCATTAAGTACCACCATAATGACAACATTAAATACAGTAGTGTAGTAGACCTAAGTATTCATTAAGTACCACCATAATGACAACATTGAATACAGTAGTGTAGTAGACCTAAGTATTCATTAAGTACCACCATAATGACAACATTAATATACAGTAGCATAGTAGACCTAAGTATTCATTAAGTACCACCATAATGACAACATTAAATACAGTAGTGTAGTAGACCTAAGTATTCATTAAGTACCACCATAATGACAACATTGAATACAGTAGTGTAGTAGACCTAAGTATTCATTAAGTACCACCATAATGACAACATTAAATACAGTAGTGTAGTAGACCTAAGTATTCATTAAGTACCAACATAATGACAACATTAAATACAGTAGTGTAGTTGACCTAAGTATTCATTAAGTACCACCATAATGACAACATTAAATACAGCAGTGTAGTAGAACTAAGTATTCATTAAGTACCACCATAATGACAACATTAAATACAGTAGTGTAGTAGACCTAAGTATTCATTAAGTACCACCATAATGACAACATTAAATACAGTAGTGTAGTAGACCTAAGTATTCATTAAGTACCACCATAATGACAACATTAAAATACAGTAGTGTAGTAGACCTAAGTATTCATTAAGCACCACCATCATGACAACATTAAATACAGCAGTGTAGTAGACCTAAGTATTCATTAAGTACCACCATAATGACAACATTAAATACAGTAGTGTAGTAGACCTAAGTATTCATTAAGTACCACCATAATGACGACATTAATATAGAGTAATGTAGTAGACCTAAGTATTCATTAAGTACAGTAGTGTAGTAGACCTAAGTATTCATTAAGTACCACCATAATGACAACATTAAATACAGTAGTATAGTAGACCTAAGTATTCATTAAGTACCACCATAATGACAACATTAAATACAGTAGTGTAGTAGACCTAAGTATTCTTTAAGTACCACCATAATGACAACATTAAAATACAGTAGTGTACTAGACCTAAGTATTCTTTAAGTACCACCATAATGACAACATTAAATACAGTAGTGTAGTAGACCTAAGTATTCATTAAGTACCACCATAATGACAACATTAAATACAGTAGTGTAGTAGACCTAAGTATTCATTAAGTACCACCATGATGACAACATTAAATACAGTAGTGTAGTAGACCTAAGTATTCATTAAGTACCACCATAATGACAACATTAAATACAGTAGTGTAGTAGACCTAAGTATTCATTAAGTACCACCATAATGACGACATTAATATAGAGTAATGTAGTAGACCTAAGTATTCATTAAGTACAGTAGTGTAGTAGACCTAAGTATTCATTAAGTACCACCATAATGACAACATTAAATACAGTAGTGTAGTAGACCTAAGTATTCATTAAGTACCACCATAATGACAACATTAAATACAGTAGTGTAGTAGACCTAAGTATTCTTTAAGTACCACCATAATGACAACATTAAAATACAGTAGTGTACTAGACCTAGGTATTCATCAAGTATCACCATAATGACAACATTAAAAATTCATCAAGTACCACCATAATGACGACATTAATATAGAGTAATGTAATACACCTAGGTATTCATTAAGTACCACCATAATGACAACATTAAAATATGCAGTCGACCTAAGTATTCATTAAGTACCACCATAATGACAACATTAAATACAGTAGTGTAGTAGACCTAAGGATTCATTAAGTACCACCATAATGACAACATTAAAATACACAGTCGACCTAAGTATTCATTAAGTACCACCATAATGACAACATTAAAATACAGTAGTGTAGTAGACCTAAATATTCATTAAGAACCACAATGACAACATTAATATACAGTAGTGTAGTAGACCTAGGTAATCATCAAGTATCACCACAATGACAACATTAAAAATTCATCAAGTACCACCACAATGACGACATTAATATAGAGTAATGTAGTAGACCTAAGTATTCATTAAATACCAACATAATGACAACATTAAAATACGCAGTCAACCTAAGTATTCATCAAGTATCACCATAATGACGACATTAAAAAATACAGTAGTGTAGTAGACCTAAGTATTCATTAAGTACCACCATAATGACAACATTAAATACAGTAGTGTAGTAGACCTAAGTATTCATTAAGTACCACCATAATGACAGTATTAAAATACAGTAGCATAGTAGGCCTGAGTATTCATTAAAAACAAGGAAAATGTTTTATTTAATGATTATATCTACTTTATTTTTATTATATATACTAACAATCAATACATTTGTTTTAAGTTGCATTAAGAAGCCTCAATTTAGACGTGCTGATTGACAGCTGCAGAGACCCTAAAATAACCACCGATCATAAAACAAACTAATAATGCAAGTCTATGTTTTTGATGCAATAAACTTGCATTTCTCGGATATTCTAACAGTGGGATTGGAATATAAAGTTTTAAATATCCATTAACTACCACAATAAGTTTGTTTGCGATTATTAGCATTCCACAGCTACTGAGAGTCCTGTGTGACAACACCACATGTCACAGAATTGATCTGCAGTGTAACCCTGCCCTAAAACACTCCGACTAAACAAGCACTTTTAATATCGTAAATACCAGACTAATTTTTTCCTAGGCTCTGAACCCTGCGGCTCATAAAACGGTGCGGCTAATTAACGGATTTTTATTCGCCGACAGCCATTATGCAAACAGTTGGAAAAAAAAACAAGCGAAACATTGAAAAGGTGTGTTATTGTGTGTGCTATGGCGCCATCTTTTGGATGAGGTCACTCACTGCAGGTGCTGCAGTGCCCTTCTGTTTAGAGATTTAAATGTCTTCTAGCCGTCCACAGCGTTTTCACTCAATCACTCCGAGGAACGTTTGTAAGTTTTACAATATCGCTAAAACTTGCACGTACTAAACAATAGTGTTTTCGTCTATATTTGCACGTGCTATTGTAATGTAGTTGAGCTAGCGACGTTTGCCTTAGCTATTATGCTAACACGTTTAAAAGTGTTTGTGTCAGTAGTAATAACTTACAATGTTTCAGTTTCACACATTTTTCAGTAAGTTCACCAAAACGTCAGCGTGGAGTTTATTGAGTCTGTTTCGCAGGTTAGAAAGCTTGCTAGTGGGTCCATAACCATGGCTTCTGTTTTGTTTGATCAGCCGTTTTACTGCCGTGTTACGTGACACTATTTGGAAACAATGAAGGTGTGTAAATAACTAATTTCACAACGTAATCAAAATTATTCAACCCCCACACAATTTGTGTTTTAGCAAGTTGGACATTTATTCCGTATTTTGTTTATAGTCATATCAAATAAAGATGTGTCAAATAGACAAATGCAACTTAAATGTAACACTGTATTTTACAACATACCAAAAAAGGACATTTTTTCTTAATATCTCATTGACAAAATGATTTCATTAGAATTCATAATGCCTTGAACGCGCTGGAGATTCCCGGTACCTGAGGCAGAGAAACAGCCCCAGAGCATGATTGACCCCCCCACCATGCTTAACAGTAGGCAAGGTGTTCTTCTCTTTGTAAGCTTCATTTTTTCTCCTCCAGACATAACGTTGATTCATAGACCCGAAGAGTTCCAGTTTTGTCTCATCACTCCATAGAACAGTTTCCCAAAACCTTTGGGGTTTGTCCAGATGATTTTTTGGCATACTGGAGTCTATTTTCTTGTGCCTGGTAGTCAGAAGTGGGGTGCGCCTGGGATCCTTGTCCTGTTGGAAGGTCCAACGTCTCCCAAGCCTCAGCTTCCTCACTGACTTCATGACATTTGCAGCTAATATATCCTGCTAGGAAATAGAATTCATAATGCCTTGAACGCGCTGGAGATTCCCGGTACCTGAGGCAGAGAAACAGCCCCAGAGCATGATTGACCCCCCCACCATGCTTAACAGTAGGAAAGGTGTTCTTCTCTTTATAAGCTTCATTTTTTTCTCCTCCAGACATAACGTTGATTCATAGGCCCGAAGAGTTCCAGTTTTGTCTCATCACTCCATAGAACAGTTTCCCAAAACTTTTGGGGTTTGTCCAGATGATTTTTTGGCATACTGGAGTCTATTTTTCTTGTGCCTGGTAGTCAGAAGTGGGGTGCGCCTGGGAGTTCTGGCATGGAGGCCTTCATCTCGTAGTGCGCGCCTTATTGTCTGGGACGAAACCTGCGTTCTCCCCTCTGCAATGTCCTGTTGTAGTTCCTCAGCTCTTACCTGGGGGTTTTTCACCACTGTACGCTTCAAATACCGGACAGCATCCTCTTTCTACCACGCCCAGGTAGTGTTTCCACTGTGCCTTTGGCTTTAAACTTGCGAATTATGCTCCCAACTGTGTCTCTTGGAATGTGTAATGTCTTTGCTATTTTCTTATATCCATATCCTTTCTTATGAAGAGAAATTTCCTCATCTCCTGACTTCTTTGACCACTCCCTGGACTTCACCATGTTGCAAATACACCATTGACCATCGACAAGAAGCTGAGCGTCAGTCTTTTTCAATCAGTTTAATTGTTGCTCGTTATGCTTCTAATCAGGTGTTTCCAACACCTGATTGAAAAGACCTTATTCAAATTCTGTTCTTAAGAGTTATGATCTTCAAGGGGTTGAATAATTTTGTCAATGAGATATTAAGAGAAATGACACTGTTTGGTATGTTACAAAATATAATGTTGTAATTCAAGTTGCATTTGTCTATTTAATGCATCTTTATTTGATATGACTATTAACAAAATACGGAATAAAAGTCCAACTTGCTAAAACACCAAAATTGTGTGGGGGTTGAATCATTTTGATCACAACTGCTAATATATGAAAATATTATTTTTTTCCTCAGATTTAGCTTCTATAGTCCGGATAATATGGTAACTCTTTAAGAAGAAACAGTAGTTGAGCTGTAATGTCTTTGAGAGAACAGGTTGAACAAAACACAATTATTTTGTCAATTATGGCGAATGTGCAGAAATATGTTTCCAGGCGTGTGACACTCACACACACACACACACACACACACACACACACACACACACACCGTTTTTCATTGTAATGGCCGCGAGAAGACGCCAGCTCGTCCTTTGTAGGTCTGTTTCAACTTGCTGTAATTACAGAAGGCGGCGAGCTAATTCCCATGAAGTAAATCACTTAAGCGGGCCAGGGTGCTTTGAGGTGTGCCATCTGCGTGTTAAAGGTTCAGAAAGCAAGTCTCCATATGTTGCTAACAGCGTTAAAGAGGGGCCACAATGGAGGTCAGTCAGTGCCAAGAACCCATCACCCAACCTTTCATCCATCCATCATATTCACTCAGACACTCTGAGGGTGAAGAAAGAACCGAATCTCCGTGAGTCGATTGCTTGTCAACAACATTATAGACTCCAAGCTGCCAAATGTGGAACTTGGAGCCAAGCTATTTCGACATAAATGGAGTGCTTGCCCAAATAAACCTGAAAAAAACGAACCCGGCCACTTAATATTGATCAATTACTGTTTCTTCTTAAAGAGTGACCATAATATCCGGACTATAGAAGGTAAATTTGAGGAAAAAAAGAATATTTTCATATATTAGCAGTTGTGTCGACATAAATGGAGTGCTTGCCCAAATAAACCGGGAAAAAACGAACCCGGCCACTTTATATTGATCAACTACTGTTTCTTCTTAAAGAGTGACCATAATATCCGGACTATAGAAGGTAAATTTGAGGAAAAAAAAGAATATTTTCATATATTAGCAGTTGTGTCGACATAAATGGAGTGCTTGCCCAAATAAACCGGGAAAAAACGAACCCGGCCACTTTATATTGATCAATTACTGTTTCTTCTTAAAGAGTTGCCATATTATCCGGACTATAGAAGGTACATTTGAGGAAAAAAAGAATATTTTCATATATTAGCAGTTGTGTCGACATAAATGGAGTGCTTGCCCAAATAAACCGGGAAAAAACGAACCCGGCCACTTTTTATTGATCAACTACTGTTTCTTCTTAACGAGTGACCATAATATCCGGACTATAGAAGGTAAATTTGAGGAAAAAAAGAATATTTTCATATACTAGCAGTTGTGTCGACATAAATGGAGTGCTTACCCAAATAAACCGGAAAAAAACGAACCCGGCCACTTTATATTGATCAACTACTGTTTCTTCTTAAAGAGTGACCATAATATCCGGACTATAGAAGGTAAATTTGAGGAAAAAAAGAATATTTTCATATATTAGCAGTTGTGTCGACATAAATGGAGTGCTTGCCCAAATAAACCTGAAAAAACCGAACCGGGCCACTTTATATTGATCAACTACTGTTTCTTCTTAAAGAGTGACCATAATATCCGGACTATAGAAGGTAAATTTGAGGAAAAAAAGAATATTTTCATATATTAGCAGTTGTGTCGACATAAATGGAGTGCTTGCCCAAATAAACCTGAAAAAACCGAACCCGGCCACTTTATATTGATCAACTACTGTTTCTTCTTAAAGAGTGACCATAATATCCGGACTATAGAAGGTAAATTTGAGGAAAAAAAAGAATATTTTCATATATTAGCAGTTGTGTCGACATAAATGGAGTGCTTGCCCAAATAAACCGGGAAAAAACGAACCCGGCCACTTTTTATTGATCAACTACTGTTTCTTCTTAAAGAGTGACCATAATATCCGGACTATAGAAGGTAAATTTGAGGAAAAAAAGAATATTTTCATATATTAGCAGTTGTGTCGACATAAATGGAGTGCTTACCCAAATAAACCGGAAAAAAAACGAACCCGGCCACTTTATATTGATCAACTACTGTTTCTTCTTAAAGAGTTACCATATTATCCGGACTATAGAAGGTTAATTTGAGGAAAAAAAGAATATTTTCATATATTAGCAGTTGTGTCGACATAAATGGAGTGCTTACCCAAATAAACCGGAAAAAAAACGAACCCGGCCACTTTATATTGATCAACTACTGTTTCTTCTTAAAGAGTTACCATATTATCCGGACTATAGAAGGTAAATTTGAGGAAAAAAAGAATATTTTCATATATTAGCAGTTGTGTCGACATAAATGGAGTGCTTGCCCAAATAAACCTGAAAAAACCAAACCCGGCCACTTTATATTGATCAACTACTGTTTCTTCTTAAAGAGTGACCATAATATCCGGACTATAGAAGGTAAATTTGAGGAAAAAAAGAATATTTTCATTTATTAGCAGTTGTGTCGACATAAATGGAGTGCTTGCCCAAATAAACCCGGAAAAAACGAACCCGGCCACTTTATATTGATCAACTACTGTTTCTTCTTAAAGAGTTACCATATTATCCGGACTATAGAAGGTTAATTTGAGGAAAAAAAGAATATTTTCATATATTAGCAGTTGTGTCGACATAAATGGAGTGCTTGCCCAAATAAACCGGGAAAAAACGAACCCGGCCACTTTATATTGATCAACTACTGTTTCTTCTTAAAGAGTTTCCATATTATCCGGACTATAGAAGGTTAATTTGAGGGAAAAAAAGAATATTTTCATATATTAGCAGTTGTGATCAAAATTATTCAACCCCCACACAATTTTGGTGTTTTAGCAAGTTGGACATTTATTCCGTATTTTGTTAATAGTCATATCAAATAAAGATGCATTAAATAGACAAATGCAACTTGAATTACATTATATTTAGTAACATACCAAACAGTGTCATTTCTCTTAATATCTCATTGACAAAATTATTCAACCGCTTGAAGATCATAACTCTTAAGAACATAATTTGAATAAGGTCTTTTCAATCAGGTGTTGAAAACACCTGTAGATGTGATTAGAACCATAACGAGCAACAATTAAACTGATTGAAAAAGACTGTGACGCTCAGCTTCTTGTAGATGGTCACTGGTGTATTTGCAACATGGTGAAGTCCAGGGAGTGGTCAAAGAAGTCAGGAGAGGAGGTCATTTCTGCTGCACGTCATGTATTGTGATCAAGCGGCGTGGCGCAGTTGGGAGAGTGGCCGTGCCGGCAAACTTGAGGGTCCCTGGTTCGATCCCCACCTTCTACTAACCTCGTCACGTCGGTTGTGTCCTTGAGCAAGACACTTCACCCTTGCTCCTGATGGGTGGTGGTTAGGGCCTTGCTCCCACCACCAGTGTGTGAATGTGTGCGTGAATGAGTGAATGTGGAAATAGTTAAAGTTAAAGCAAAATTATTCTCTGCATTTGACCCATCACCCTTGATGCCGCGCCCGGGAATCATTTATGGTGATTTAACCCCCAATTCCAACCCTCGATGCTGAGTGCCAAGCAGGGAGGTAATGGCTCCCATTTTTATAGTGTTTGGTATGACTCGGCCGGGGTTTGAACTCACAACCTACCAATTTCGGGACGGACACTCTAACCACTAGGCCACTGAGTCGGTCAATAGTGTCAAAGCGTTTTGAGTACCTTGAAGGTAGAAGTGTCAAAGTTAGTTTGTGACAAACCCCAAGATGCAGAGATGGAGGCAGGCATGGAGTGAGAAAACATGATTTCATATAAAATACTAGAACAAAACCAAACAAAGGGTACAAACAAAAAGCGCGCACGTGGGCGGATAACAAACAAAAAGTCCTAGCCTGGAAGCTAGCAGGTATCTAGCAGGAAATAGAAGTCGTACTTGTAATAAGAAAACGAACTGGAAGCAGGGAACAAAAGACAGTAAGCTAAAAACATCTAACTAAATATAGCTTACCACAACGCTGCATTGACTCGAGAAGATGCGACAGGTGTGACCAGGAGTCAATCAGCCGCAGCTGAGGGGAGACAAACAGGAAGGTGAACTTTTCTGGTAAAACAGAAAGTTGGCTACATTTAGAAACAAATAGACGCAGGCTTTTGCGGGCCAAACAAAGGGTACAAACAAAAAGCCCGCACATGGGCGGATAACAAACAAAAAGTCCTAGCCTGGAAGCTAGCAGGTATCTAGCAGGAAATAGAAGTCGTACTTATAATAAGAAAACAAACTGGAAGCAGGGAACAAAAGACAGTAAGCTAAAAACATCTAACTAAATATAGCTTACCGCAACGTTGCATTGACTCGACAATATACGACACGATGCGACAGGAGCGACATCGGCATGACAAATCAATAATCCAGCACTGACTGGAAGACAAAGCAGGTACAAATTGGGGCGGGCTGATTGACACCAGGTGTGGCCAGGTGTCAATCAGCCGCAGCTGAGGGGAAACAAAGCACCCGAGGAGACAAACAGGAAGGTGAACCAAAATAAGAGTGCTGACAGGAACTTTTCCGGTAAAACAGAAAGTTGGCTACATTTAGAAACAAAAAGACGCAGGCTTTTGCGGGCCAAACAAAGGGTACAAACAAAAAGCCCGCACATGGGCGGATAACAAACAAAAAGTCCTAGCCTGGAAGCTAGCAGGTATCTAGCAGGAAATAGAAGTCGTACTTGTAATAAGAAAACGAACTGGAAGCAGGGAACAAAAGACGGTAAGCTAAAAACATCTAACTAAATATAGCTTACCGCAACGCTGCATTGACTCGAGAAGATGCGACAGGAGCGACATCGGCATGACAAATCAATAATCCAGCACTGACTGGAAGACAAAGCAGGTACAAATTGGGGCGGGCTGATTGACACCAGGTGTGGCCAGGAGTCAATCAGCCGCAGCTGAGGGGAGACAAACAGGAAGGTGAACCAAAATAAGAGTGCTGACAGGAACTTTTCTGGTAAAACAGAAAGTTGGCTACATTTAGAAACAAATAGACGCAGGCTTTTGCGGGCCAAACAAAGGGTACAAACAAAAAGCCCACACATGGGCGGATAACAAACAAAAAGTCCTAGCCTGGAAGCTAGCAGGAAATAGAAGTCGTACACTTCACTTATAATAAGAAAACAAACTGGAAGCAGGGAACAAAAGACAGTAAGCTAAAAACATATAATTAAATATAGCTTACCGCAACGCTGCATTGACTCGACAAGATACGACACGATGCGACAGGAGCGACATCGGCATGACAAATCAATAATCCAGCACTGACTGGAAGACAAAGCAGGTACAAATTGGGGCGGGCTGATTGACACCAGGTGTGGCCAGGTGCCAATCAGCCGCAGCTGAGGGGAAACAAAGCACTTAGGGAGACAAACAGGAAGGTGAACCAAAATAAGAGTGCTGACAGGAACTTTTCTGGTAAAACAGAAAGTTGGCTACATTTAGAAACAAATAGACGCAGGCTTTTGCGGGCCAAACAAAGGGTACAAACAAAAAGCCCGCACATGGGCGGATAATAAACAAAAAGTCTTAGCCTGGAAGCTAGCAGGAAATAGAAGTCGTACTTATAACAAGAAAACGATCTGGAAGCAGGGAACAAAAGACAGTAAGCTAATAACATATAACTAAATATATAAGTGTATATGTATGCATGCATTCTTTGGAGCTCCTGTCTCGAAAGAAAATGTTTGCCTTGGTGCCCTAAAAAAAATATCCCTCCTTTAAAATAGTGTGTTGCTATGTTAGAAAAAGAGCTCCTCCTCAGTGTTCACTCTTACGATAACAATCCTGCTAGAGTTTGGTTATTACAACGTAAACAAAGTATTGTTGATATTTTGGAATGCACTTTTAAAGTGATTTAGAGGTAGAGTTGATTGCTAACTTTAGCTGCATTGCTAGCCACCAAGAAAGAATGCAAAAAAAAAGCAACCTTTTGTCTTCTTGTCTCTCCTAATAATTATAATTATAGGCAAAAGTGCAGTTTAAATGTCAGGAGGATTGACTGAATGTGTGAATGTGTCTCTTGTTAGTGGATTAAAGTCACCATAACACAGGATATATATTTTATGCAAATGGGCTCCCTCAAGGATAATGGAGGCTTTTTTGTGATTGTTGGCGCAGGAAATGCCCAAATTTGGGCATTTTGTGGGGATATTACGTGGTTGCAGACATAGACATGGTCTAAGGGTACATAAACATGGTCTAAGGATACATGGACATGGTCTAAGGGTACATAAACATGGTCTAACATAGACATGTTGTAAGGGTACATAAACATGGTCTAAGGGTACATAAACATGGTCTAACATAGACATGGTGTAAGGGTACATAGACATGGTGTAAGGGTACATACACATGGTGTAAGGGTACATAGACATGGTGTAAGGGTACATAGACATGGTGTAAGGGTACATAGACATGGTGTAAGGGTACATAGACATGGTGTAAGGGTACATACACATGGTGTAAGGGTACATAGACATGGTCTAAGGGTACATATACATGGTCTAAGGGTACATAGACATGGTCTAAGGGTACATAGACATGGTCTAAGGGTACATAGACATGGTCTAAGGGTACATAGACATGGTCTAAGGGTACATAGACATGGTCTAAGGGTACATAGACATGGTTTAAGGGTACATAGACATGGTTTAAGGGTACATAGACATGGTCTAAGGGTACATAGACATGGTCTAAGGGTACATAGACATGGTTTAAGGGTACATAGACATGATGTAAGGGTACATAGACATGGTCTAAGGGTACATAGACATGGTTAAGGGTACATAGACATGGTCTAAGGGTACATAGGCATGGTGTAAGGGTACATACACATGGTGTAAGGGTACATACACATGGTGTAAGGGTACATAGACATGGTCTAAGGGTACATAGACATGGTCTAAGGGTACATAGACATGGTCTAAGGGTACATAGACATGGTCTAAGGGTACATAAACATGGTGTAAGGGTACATAGACATGTTGTAAGGTTACATAGACATGGTCTAAGGGTACATAGACATGGTCTAAGGGTACATAGACATGGTCTAAGGGTACATAGACATGGTCTAAGGGTACATAGACATGGTCTAAGGGTACATAGACATGGTCTAAGGGTACATAGACATGAAGGGTACATCGACATGGTCTAAGGGTACAGAAACTTGGCTGGCTTCTTTGTTTGCTTCAAGCTACCGTTACGTGAGTATTCCCTGTCTTTATCTTATGCTAAGTAGTAGCCCTAGCATCCAGTGCGATCAGCACATTTTTCCTTCGTCTTGTTTTTCTGTTTTCGGTGCATCTTTGATTGTCGAGGAATAAATCATGTTCCTACCTGCAAGTCCTGTTCGGAGTGGTCCGTTTGCATCCCGGGGGAACTAACCTCCCAGCAAACCGCGACCCCCCGCACTTAACAGCTGCGTCTATTTATAAGATGTCTATGGTCGCGGACCTGTGCAGGTTTTTACATGCAGTAACAGAAAACCTGATGAAAAACTAGATGGTGCAACCAAACGTGATAGTCGATACTGTTCCCTGATTGGCTGTTGGCTGATCAGTGATCACTTCCTGTGTTACATAAAACAAGTGCCTTTTGTTCATGCAAGCAACCTTGCCTCCCTCGCAGCTTCCTCCGACAAAGAGGTGAATAGAAGGTATTATCCAACGCATTTTTCATCAATATTGAGTACGCGTCTATTGCGATTTATATGGCTATAGTTGGATGGCCCAGCCCTATGTGAGATGACACACTAGGTGGTGCAGAGTGTTGTCTCACCGATGAAAAGACTTCTGTTGATATTCTTTGGCAATAGCCACGCAGACAGCGACACAGCGAAAACATGGCAGACGACAACATGAACCCAGTGAGCGCGGTTTCATCCTGAGCCACAGCAGACTTTCCGGCTCAGGCTCTATTAGTCACAAGTCGTGGGTGGAAAGGTGCGCGGTACCTGCTGACACCGCCGCTTATTTTCAGCACACCAGGCAAAGACACTTCTGAGAGATCCTGTGGAGAGATGCAGAGTCTAAAACATCCACTTTCCCGCCGTCAATATTGGCAAAGATTAATGACAAAGCTTAACCTAAACATACTATAACAATCTACAAGGTTAATGCAGCTTGCTCCATTTATCTGCTTTTGTATTTCAAGTTATCATTACATGTACAGTTTGGACACACCTTCTCATTCAATGCAATGTTTTCTTTATGTTCATGACTATTTACATTGTAGATTGTCACATCTACAATGGACTTGGAGAAGGCATTGGACCGTGTCCCTCGGGAAGTCCTGTGGGGAGTGCTCAGAGAGTATGGGGTATCGGACTGTCTTATTGTGGCGGTCCGCTCCCTGTATGATCAGTGTCAGAACTTGGTCCGCATTGCCGGCGGTAAGTCGGACACGTTTCCAGTGAGGGTTGGACTCCGCCAAGGCTGCCCTTTGTCACCCATTCTGTTCAGAACTTTTATGGACAGAATTTCTAGGCGCAGTCAAGGCGTTGAGGGGTTCCGGTTTGGTGGCCGCAGGATTAGGTCTCTGCTTTTTGCAGATGATGTGGTCCTGATGGCTTCATCTGACCGGGATCTTCAGCTCTCACTGGATCGGTTCGCAGCAGAGTGTGAAGCGACAGGAATGAGAATCAGCACCTCCAAGTCCGAGTCCATGGTTCTCGCCCGGAAAAGGGTGGAGTGCCATCTCCGGGTTGGGGAGGAGACCCTGCCCCAAGTGGAGGAGTTCAAGTACCTAGGAGTCTTGTTCACGAGTGGGGGAAGAGTGGATGGTGAGATCGACAGGCGGATCGGTGCGGCGTCTTCAGTAATGCGGACGTTGTACCGATCCGTTGTGGTGAAGAAGGAGCTGAGGCGGAAGGCAAAGCTCTCAATTTACCGGTCGATCTACGTTCCCATCCTCACCTATGGTCATGAGCTTTGGGTCATGACCGAAAGGATAAGATCACGGGTACAAGCGGTCCAAATGAGTTTGGGTCTCTCCCTTAGAGATAGGGTGAGAAGCTCTGTCATCCGGGAGGAACTAAAAGTAAAGCCGCTGCTCCTCCACATGGAGAGGAGCCAGATGAGGTGGTTCGGGCATCTGGTCAGGATGCCACCCGAACGCCTCCCTAGGGAGGTGTTTAGGGCACGTCCAACCGGTAGGAGGCCACGGGGAAGACCCAGGACACGTTGGGAAGACTATGTCTCCCGGCTGGCCTGGGAACGCCTCGGGATCCCCCGGGAAGAGCTAGACGAAGTGGCTGGGGAGAGGGAAGTCTGGGCTTCCCTGCTTAGGCTGCTACCCCCGCGATCCGACCTCGGATAAGCGGAAGAAGATGGATGGATGGATTGTCACATGGACACTATGAATGAACACATGTGTTGTGTACTTCACAAAACAAAAGGTGAAATCACTGAAAGCATGTTTTATTTTCTAGTTTCTTCAAAATAGCCACCCTTTGCTCGGATTACAGCTTTGCATTCTCTTGATGAGCTTTAAGAGGAAGACGCCTGAAATGGTTTTCACTTCACAGGTGTGCTTGAAGCTCATGGAGAGAATGCCAAGAGTGTGCAAAGTAGTCCAAAAAAATCAAACATCACTTTAGAATTATAATTTTTTTAATCTGTCCTGTTCAGCCACTCAGACAAATCATATTGTTGATGTAGAACAGGGGTGTCCAACACATTTTAGATGGGGGGCCACATGGAGGAAAATCTACTCCCAAGTGGGCCGGACTGGTGAAATCACGGCACGATAACTTAAAAATAAAGACAACTTTTGCGACAACCACATTTTACTGTCAACTGAGTTTTGTTTTTTCAATTATTTCTGCTGGTGGTGTGCCTCCGCATTTTTTCAACACAAACAAATGTGCCTTTGCTCCAAAAAGGTTGAAAAACACAGGAGTAGACTACTATTGTCACGTTCTTTGACAACCTCCTAAAGAAGTCCCGGCCCAGTTGGACACGGGGTGGGTTTAAAAACGCAAAGCATGCCTCTCGGACTTGGCGACACGGAGCCATGTCTTGGGTCCCTGTGAGAAACCTAAGATGTTGGTAATCTCCACACTCCTTAGAGGGATTAGGGGCACTCGGAGACAGGTTTCATTACAAAAAGGGGAGGAAGATTAATCCGCAAATCCAGAACAAAGTCTTTATATTCGACTAAATGTCTCGGGAGGGACGCATTCAGGATGTGGTTTTGGAGTCTGGCCTCCCGGTCCTTGCAGCCTTTCAGAGAGTCCTGCATAGCGTGCGTAGGCTGGAAGGACGGCGACTACCGGCCGGGACTCCGGGACGTGCAGACACCTCACAGAGCTGCAAGATTAAGACGCCATGCAAAGGTTAAGGCTAAGACTCTAAGACTACGTAAGCTCGGGGGATGCCAGCGCAGTTTCTGAATGCCGTGTTTCTAATGCCTTCAGAAGAAAATGTAAGAAAAATGAACTCCGGGAAGACTTGAAACACCTTTTAGGATAAACACGCGCTTTCACACGTTGCCTTGTTTTCATTTGACACTTTTGCAAGCCCGGACAGCTCCTCGGTTCTCCAAAATAAACCCTCAAATGAGAGATGAAAG
>NC_084616.1:3218656-3253656 GCF_033978795.1 Nerophis ophidion
TTTAGGCCTCCACTCAGTTATGATCCTGGGGACCCCAAAGGGTTTTGGTCAAAAAAATAATAAAAATGTGTCATTATTCAGTATTATTTTGTTTTATTATTTTTAAAGTTTTAAATCTCCAGATCAACTTTAAGTCCATCTGTCAATATAATGATTTTGAAGACTTAAATTGTATGCTGTTTTTGTCAGAGAAAACTCTGTTTTTTGATGGAAAAAAACCCAAAATATGCAATATTATCACACAATATTTTTTTGGAGTGGAATATTTGAGATTATATAATAATTGATCTGCCGCTTCTTTTCTTTCTCCTATGTCCCCCCCTCCCTTGTGGAGGGGGTCCGGTCCGATGACCATGGATGAAGTACTGGCTGTCCAGAGTCGAGACCCAGGATGGACCGCTCGCCTGTATCGGTTGGGGACATCTCTACGCTGCTGATCCGCTTGAGATGGTTTCCTGTGGACGGGACTCTCGCTGCTGTCTTGGAGCCACTATGGATTGAACTTTCACAGTATCATGTTAGACCCGCTCGACATCCATTGCTTTCGGTCCCCTAGAGGGGGGGGGGTTGCCCACATCTGAGGTCCTCTCCAAGGTTTCTCATAGTCAGCATTGTCACTGGCGTCCCACTGGATGTGAATTCTCCCTGCCCACTGGGTGTGAGTTTTCCTTGCCCTTTTGTGGGTTCTTCCGAGGATGTTGTAGTCGTAATGATTTGTGCAGTCCTTTGAGACATTTGTGATTTGGGGCTATATAAATAAACATTGATTGATTGATTGATTGAATTGGAGACTTTAAAAAGTCAATAACTAATAACACCATTGATTTTAATTCATTATTATTTTTTGAGCAATGACACTTAAAAACCAATCACACTAAAATGATTGGGGACCCAAAAGGGTTCTACTCAGTTAAATGTTAAAAAATAAATTATACATTTTTTTACTGTTTCCTTTTAACACAATAATCTCGAGATCAACTTCAGATCGATCCGTCAATTATAAGTTTTATTGTTTTTTTATGTTTTTTGTTTGTTCATTAAAAAACAGCTCAGTTTTGTATATAGCAAACACAAAATATGCAACATTTTCCCCAAAAAATATCTCAAAGTGGAAAATGTAACATGACGTAATTGGAGCCTTGAATAGGTCAATAATTCATAATGACATTGATTTTGATTCATTATTATTTTTTAAAGAAAGAAACAGCCTGCATGGCAGCTTTGTGTTATTACAGTAAACATTGCAACATTTTATTGTTACATTTCACTTGTTTGCTCTGTTATATCACTTTTTACGTTTAAAACATTTTTCAATCGTGTTTTTAAAATGTGCCGTGGGGCCGTTAAAAAATGACCCGCGGGCCGCACTTTGGACACCCCTGCCATATATGATCAATCAATCAATGTTTATTTATATAGCCCCAAATCACAAATGTCTCAAAGGACTGCACAAATCATTACGACTACAACATCCTCGGAAGAACCCACAAAAGGGCAAGGAAAACTCACACCCAGTGGGCAGGGAGAATTCACATCCAGTGGGACGCCAGTGACAATGCTGACTATGAGAAACCTTGGAGAGGACCTCAGATGAGGGCAACCCCCCCCTCTAGGGGACCGAAAGCAATGGATGTGGAGCGGGTCTAACATGATACTGTGAAAGTTCAATCCATAGTGGCTCCAACACAGCCGCGAGAGTTCAGTTCAAAGCGGATCCAAGACAGCAGCGAGAGTCCCGTCCACAGGAAACCATCCCAAGCGGAGAGATGTCCCCAACCGATACACAGGCGAGCGGTCCATCCTGGGTCTCGACTCTGGACAGCCAGTACTTCATCCATGGTCATCGGACCGGACCCCCTCCACAAGGGAGGGGGGGACATAGGAGAAAAAAGAAAAGAAGTGGCAGATCAACTGGTCTAAAAAGGAGGTATATTTAAAGGCTAGAGTATACAGATGAGTTTTAAGATGAGACTTAAATGCTTCTACTGAGGTAGCATCTCGAACTGTTACCGGGAGGGCATTCCAGAGTACTGGAGCCCGAACGGAAAACGCTCTATAGCCCGCAGACTTTTTTTGGGCTCTAGGAATCACTAATAAGCCGGAGTCTTTTGAAGGCAGATTTCTTGCCGGGACATATGGTACAATACAATCGGCAAGATAGGATGGAGCTAGACTGTGTAGTTTTTTATACCTAAGTAGTAAAACCTTAAAGTCACATCTTAAGTGCACAGGAAGCCAGTACAGGTATATATGTATGTATATATGTATATAAAGGTATATACAGTATAGGTATATATATATGTATGTATATATGTATATAAAGGTATATACAGTATAGGTATATATGTATGTATATAAAGGTATATACAGTATAGGTATATATGTATGTATATATGTATATAAAGGTATATACAGTACAGGTTTATATGTATGTATATATGTATATAAAGGTATATACAGTATAGGTATATATATGTATGTATATATGTATATAAAGGTATATACAGTACAGGTTTATATGTATGTATATATGTATATAAAGGTATATACAGTATAGGTATATATATGTATGTATATATGTATATAAAGGTATATACAGTATAGGTATATATGTATGTATATATGTATATAAAGGTATATACAGTACAGGTTTATATGTATGTATATATGTATATAAAGGTATGTACAGTACAGGTTTATATGTATGTATATAAAGGTATATAAATTATAGGTATATATGTATGTATATATGTATATAAAGGTATATACAGTACAGGCGTAATATGATCAAACTTTCATGTTCTTGTCAAAAGTTTAGCAGCCGCATTTTGTACCAACTGTAATCTTTTAATGCTAGACATGGGGAGACCCCAAAATAATACGTTACAGTAATCGAAGCGAGACGTAACAAACGCATGGATAAAGGAAAAGGAAAAAAGACACAAATGGTTTGCCCAAAGTGTACTTTCTGTCCCGGCAGGAACTTCCACTACATCACGATGCTGCGTGACCCCGTGTCCCGCTACCTCAGCGAATGGAAGCACGTGCAGCGCGGCGCCACCTGGAAAAGCGCTCTCCACATGTGCGAGGGGCGCCCGGCCACCCGGGCCGAGCTCCCCGCCTGCTACAGCGGCGAGGACTGGACGGGCGTGTCGCTGGCCGACTTCATGGACTGCCCGTCCAACCTGGCCAACAACCGGCAGGTGCGCATGCTGGCCGACCTCAGCCTGGTGGGCTGCTACAACATGTCGTCCTTGGACCAGCTGGAGCGGGGCCGCCTGCTGCTCGCCAGCGCCAAGGCCAACCTGCGCGACATGGCCTTCTACGGCCTGACCGAGTTCCAGCGCAAGACGCAGCGCCTGTTCGAGCGCACCTTCGGCCTGCGCTTCATCCGCGCCTTCACGCAGCTCAACGGCACGCGCGCCGCCAGCGTGGGGATCAGCGAGAAGGTGCAGTGGCGCATCGAGGGCCTCAACGCCCTGGACGTGGAGCTCTACGACTACGCCAAGGAGCTCTTCCTGCGCCGCTGCCAGTACGACCGGCAGACGCAGCGCCGGGAGGAGCGGCTCCGGCGGCGCCAGGCGAGGCGGCGTCTGCACAGGAACTACCTGGTGAGACTGCTGAGGTTAGGGGGAGGGGAGGAGGAGGAGGAGCAGATGACGACCACAGAGGACTACAGCAGCCAGGTGGTGCGATGGTGATGGTGATGGTGGTGATAAAGACTGTCAGTCTGCCAAATTCTGCTGTTGGCCTGCCAGATGGTGTCTTAATATTTATGACAAATGTCTTTTCTATGTCAGGGGTCCACAAACTTTTTGACTCAGGGGCCGCATTGGGTTAAATCTATTTGGCCGGGGGCTGGGCTATGTATGTATATACAATACGAAGGTTCTGCAGTCCTGGGTTCAAATCCAGGCTCGGGATCTTTCTGTGTGGAGTTTGCATGTTCTCCCCGTGAATGCGTGGGTTCCCTCCGGGTACTCCGGCTTCCTCCCACTTCCAAAGACATGCACCTGGGGATAGGTTGATTGGCAACACTAAATTGGCCCTAGTGTGTGAATGTGAGTGTGAATGTTGTCTGTCTATCTGTGTTGGCCCTGCGATGAGGTGGCGACTTGTCCAGGGTGTACCCCGCCTTCCGCCCGATTGTAGCTGAGATAGGCGCCAGCGCCCCCCGCGACCCCGAAAGGGAATAAGCGGTAGAAAATGGATGGATATATATATATATATATATATATATATATATATATATATATATATATATATATATATATATATATATATATATATATATATATATATATATATATATATATATATATATATATATATATATATATATATATGTAGGTGTGGGAAAAAATCACAAGACTACTTCATCTCTACAGAACTGTTTCATGAGGGGTTCCCTCAATCATCAGGAGATTTTTGTAAAAAAAAAAATAAAAAAAATAAAAAATCTCCTGATGATTGAGGGAACCCCTCATGAAACAGTTCTGTAGAGATGAAGTAGTCTTGTGATTTTTTCCCACACCTACATATTGCGCTCTACCACGGTATCGAGCACTATTCTCCGGATAATCCAATCAAGACATATATATATACATATATATATATATATATATATTGGGGCTGGGCAACGATTAAAAATTTTAATCGAAGTTAATCGCACTATTTCTCCGATTAATCGCGATTAACTGCATTGTATACGCAAAGCCCAATAATGAATTCCAAAGTAGTGTGTAGTGCACCTTTATTGGAATATTCTCCCACATGAACAAAAGCGCCAAAACATTTGTTGTGCAAACACAATTTAAATCAGTCCTTGTTAAACAGTAGCAGTTAAATAGCATATTTGATGAAAATCAACTCCAAAAATGTAAATACAAACATTTAAGCTTATTGCCACTGCCAGGGTATTTAAGTTATCCTGTTTGTTATGGAAAATAAATATAATCTACATACAAATCTCTGAGCCACAATCATAACATCTGAACAGGCAATTTCTGAGGTAACAGCAGAAACATTTTTTTTTATCAGGGATCTTATGTTTAAAAAAACCTATATTATAGGTAGTGGGCTGTTTTAGGGAATTTTGGATCAAATTATCCGTAGTAGCAATATTAATAATGTTGTGTTTATTCTGCGTAGTGCACTTCAAATAATTATGACCATATCTAGGAATTGATATGATGGGAATTTTCCGATTGTTTGCTTGGTGCTTTGATAAACTGAAGGCATCATATACATGGTACTATATTGTGATGTTATGAGCCAGGGGGAAAAAGAACTACCCTACCCAGCATGTAACAGGAGTGAGGAGCATGTATAGGTTGTGTGTCGCCATGACGGCATCTTGTATGTTGTGATATGCACGCTCTGAAAGCAAACGTTAAGAACTCAGCCAACACTCCTGGTCTGCATTATTCATAAATAGACAGACAACACATATACTCCGCTGCTTCACAGGCCGCTGGATGTAGCCGGCAAAGTATTCCCATGCTAGCTAGCCGCTCTAGCAAGCACGCCTCATTCAGTCCAAAACGGCCCGATCTATCCACATCCAGAATTGTCTGGCGGTCGTAAGTGATCCCGGAGTGACCACGCTGTAAACCAGCCATGACATTTGCAGAATTGTCCGGTATTTTTGCCAAATGTTCCATCTTTACCAAGAGCCCCTCCACGCCGGGCGACGCCATGTTAAGAAAAGGCGTTAACAAAATAAACAACATACGCAAATGTGCGATAAAATAATTGTCGGCGTTAATAGATTGATGAGTTAACTCATAATTAACGCATTAATTTGCCCACCCCTAATATATATATATCATCATCATCAGCCGTCGTCAGTCCACTGCTGCACTAAAACCTCAGCATGTTTCTGCCTAAGTGAAGGATCTCTAGCTGCTCCCGGCCACTCCACTCTTCCCCAATATTTGTCTATTTCATCTCGCCATCTCACTCTCTGTCTTCCTCTATTTCTGCTCCCATCCATGGGTCTCCATGATGTCATTAGAGAAGTCCATCTATTATCGGTTCTCCTACTGACATGTCCAGCCCACTTCCACTTATTTCATTTGATAGTTCTCATAATGTTTTGGACTTGCGTTTGTTTTCTCACCCATTCATTTGTTTTTCTGTCTTTTTATGTGATTCCGAGCATATTTCTTTCCATGTTGTGTTGTGCTGCTGCTATTTTCTTTTCCATTTTATTTGACAATGCCCAGGTTTTCAGCTCCATACATGCATACATATACATATACATATATACATATATATATATATATATATATGTGTATATATATATATATATATACATACATACATACATACAGTACTTGTGGGGACCACCCTTTATGTCCCCATTAAGTAAGCATTGCCAGAACACACACACACATTTACTTTACACACACACACACACACACACACACACACACACACACACACACACACACACACACACAGGTTATCATTTGCAATGGGGACCAAGTTTTTGTTCAGTACTTGTGGGGACCACCCTTTATGTCCCCATTAAGTAAGCATTGCCAGAACACACACACACACATTTACTTTACTTTACACACACACACACACACACACACACACACACACACACACACACACACAGGTTATCATTTGCAATGGGGACCAAGTTTTTGTTCAGTACTTGTGGGGACCACCCTTTATGTCCCCATTAAGTAAGCATTGCCAGAACACACACACACACACACACACACACACACACACACACACACACACACACACACACACACACACACACACACACACAGGTTATCATTTGCAATGGGGACCAAGTTTCTGTTCAGTACTTGTGGGGACCACCCTTTATGTCCCCATTAAGTAAGCATTGCCAGAACACACACACACACACACACACACACACACACACACACACACACACACACACACACACACACACACACACACACACACACACAGGTTATCATTTGCAATGGGGACCAAGTTTCTGTTCAGTACTTGTGGGGACCACCCTTTATGTCCCCATTAAGTAAGCATTGCCAGAACACACACACACACACACACACACACACACACACACACACACACACACACACACACACACACACACACACACACACAGGTTATCATTTGCAATGGGGACCAAGTTTTTGTTCAGTACTTGTGGGGACCACCCTTTATGTCCCCATTAAGTAAGCATTGCCAGAACACACACACACACACACACACACACACACACACACACACACACACAGGTTATCATTTGCAATGGGGACCAAGTTTTTGTTCAGTACTTGTGGGGACCACCCTTTATGTCCCCATTAAGTAAGCATTGCCAGAACACACACACACACACACACACACACACACACACACACACACACACACACACACACACACACACACACACACAGGTTATCATTTGCAATGGGGACCAAGTTTTTGTTCAGTACTTGTGGGGACCACCCTTTATGTCCCCATTAAGTAAGCATTGCCAGAACACACACACACACACACACACACACACACACACACACACACACACACACACACACACACACACACACACACACACACACACACACACACACACACACACACACACACACACACACACACACACACACACACACACATATATATATAAATACACAGTGGGGCAAAAAAGTATTCAGTCAGCCAGCGATTGTGCAAGTTCTCCCACTTCAAATGATGACAGAGGTCTGTCATTTTCATCATAGGTACACTTCAACTGTGAGAGACAGAATGTGAAAAAAAAAATCCAGGATTTAACATTGTAGGAATTTTAAAGAATTTATTTGTAAATTAAGGTGGAAAATAAGTATTTGGTCAACCATTCAAAGCTCTCACTGATGGAAGGAAGTTTTGGCTCCAAATCTCAGGATACATGGCCCCATTCATTCTTTCCTTAACACGGATCAATCGTCCTGTCCCCTTAGCAGAAAAAACAGCCCCAAAGCATGATGTTTCCAGCCCCATGCTTCACAGTAGGTATGGTGTTCTTGGGATGCAACTCAGTATTCTTCTTCCTCCAAACACGACCAGTTGAGTTTATACCAAAAAGTTCTATTTTGGTTTCATCTGACCACATGACATTCTCCTAATCCTCTGCTGTATCATCCATGTATCCATTTTGGTATCAACTCAACTCGTCGTGTTTGGAGGAAGAAGAATACTGTGTGGATTTTAGCTTGTCCTGAACTATTTGAAGGTAATCCTCCTTTTTCATTGTCCCATTTAAAGCAGCAGTTCCATTGGCAGCAAAACCGGCCCAGAGCATAATACTACCAACACCATGCTTGACGGTAGGCATGGTGTTCCTGAGACTAAAGCCCTCACCTTTTCTCCTCCAAACATATTGCTGGGTATTGTGGTCAAACAGCCCCATTTTTGTTTCATCTGACATAACATAGACAAAGATAAAACTTTCTGGAGGAAAGTTCGACACTGCGGCTCAAGCGCGATGATGTCACATTATCGAAAATGCATTTGTCATTATGATTTACCTGAGCGGCTAGGAGACACACAGAGTAAGCGGTAGAAAATGGATTAGAAAGAACAGATTTTAAAAAAAGAATGATTGTATTTTTATTTTAAAATAAATTAAAATCTCGTGACTCCTGTTCTATGTGCTCATGGTGACTTTTGGCAGCACAGTTGTGTGGAAGACATCATGTGTGCTACCCTTTGCAGTTTTGGACCACATTGTAAAAAAAAATATGTATAAACACATCTTCTGTAGAATTAAAAGTGATATTGTTTTTCTCTATACAGCTAAACGTTGATTGTAGATTTAACTGTAAAAAAAAAAAAGGCAGCTCAGTTGTGTGAAAGACATTCTTTTGCAGTGTTGGACCACATTGGAAAAAAATAAATGAATAAATGTTCTGTAAAAATAAAAGTGGTATTGTTTCTCACTGTACAGTAATATATTGTAAAACATTGATTGTAGATTTTACTGTAATAAAAAATGGCATCGCAGTTGTGTGTAATACATGTGTGTGTGCTCACGTTTGCAGTTTTGGACCACATTGAAAAACAAAAAAATGTTCTGTAGGAATAAAAGTGTTATTGTTTTACTCTATACAATAATGCACGGTAAAACATTGATTGTAGATTTTACTGTAAAAAAAAAACGGCAGCTTAGTTTGTAAAATTGTACTGTAAAAATAACTGTGGTGCCAACGTTTAATATTTAGGGTCATTTAAAGGTGAAATGCACTTTTTTACAATCTTTATGAAAGACAAGGGAGCCGTTCAATTCTGTCTATAAAGCTCTTAAAAAACATCCAAACACCTCCATTAAGGTTTGACAAATGATGTAAGTATATATGTAGTATCTAGTAACATTCATAATAACATGTAATATATATATGATGTAAGTATATAGGTCATGTAGTAAAATTCCAAATAACATGTAATATATAAATTATGTAAGTATATATGTCATGTAGTAACATTCATAATAACATGTAATATATACATGATGTAAGTATATATGTAGTATCTAATAACATTCATAATAACATGTAATATATACATGATGTAAGTATATATGTAGTATCTAGTAACATTCATAATAACATGTAATATATACATGATGTAAGTATATATGTAGTATCTAGTAACATTCATAATAACATGTAATATATACATGATGTAAGTATATATGTAGTATCTAGTAACATTTATAATAACATGTAATATATACATAAGTATATATGTAATATAATAACATTCAGAATAACATGTAATATATACATGGTGTAAGTATATATGTAGTATCTAGTAACATTCATAATAACATGTAATATTTACATATGTAATATAATAACATTCATAATAACATGTACTATATACATGATGTAAGTATATATGTCATGTAGTAACATTCATAATAACATGTAAAATATACATGATGTAAGTATATATGTAGTATCTAGTAACATTCATAATAACATGTAATATATACATGATGTAAGTATATATGTAGTATCTAGTAACATTCATAATAACATGTAATATATATATGACGTAAGTAAATATGTCATGTAGTAACATTCATAATAACATGTAATATATACATGATGTAAGTATATATGTAGTATCTAGTAACATTCATAATAACATGTAATATATACATGTCAGTATATATGTCATATAGTATCATTCATAATAACATGTATTATATACATGATGTACGTATATATGTAGTATCTAATAACATTCATGATAACATGTAATATATACATGATGTCAGTATATATGTCATGTAGTAGCATTCATAATAACATGTGATATATACATGATGTCAGTATATATGTAGTATCTAATAACATTCATAATAACATTCTGTCAAACTTGGACTTGGGCGTGGGTTGTTTTCCTGAGGTGCAAAGCCAATGGAGTGAAAACGGCGTGAAGGTAAAGACATTTTTTATTTTACTCATAAAAGGAGTAAACAAAAGGCGCGCACAAGGGCAGAAGTACAAACCTTGGATATGAAACAAAAGACTAGCACAAAGGCTATAAACATGAAACAAAACACTTGCACTGTGGCATGAATAAGAAAAACTTACTGTGACCGAGACAAAGGAATGAGAAAAAGCAGCATGGGTGCAGGAGGTGATGTTGCCAGAATGAACAACACAAACAGACAGGCTTAAATAATACTGTGGGGATTAGTGAAAACCTGTGTGAGACGTGAGGACAGGCGCATAACATGAGGACAAGGTGAAAACTAATGAGTTGGCATAGTAATAGAACAAACAAGGAAGTGCAGGAACAGGAACTGATTGTTGAAAAAATAAAACCAAACATGACAAAAACAAAACATGACAGCCGGGTCTTTATCCCCCAAAATCCATCTTATTTTTTTTGCAGCGCATTGATAAAAGAAGGAATGGAGGATGTTGTGTTCATCTTTACAATGTTGTGTTTACTGGCTGAGAAAATGAGAACACAATCACGGCAGTGCAGTAAACACTTTCTGTCCTCCGAGCGGGAGAAAGCATCACGGTTGTTAAACTGTGATGGTGTCATTTCTACATACAATAAAACATGCAGCATCCTGCCAGTTACCTCCTTTTGTGAGAAGGAATTGAAGCACATTAGGAGAGCAAATGATGTGTTTTGTCAGACGGATGTTGTGTGTATATATACATACAAATATACATATATATATATATATATATATATAAGGTTGCCAGATGTAAAATGACAAATTATCGACCTGTGTTATTGACAGTGTAACTATGAACAACAACATATTTCAACTACCATATTTTTCAGACCATAGGGTGCACCGGATTATAAGGTGCATGAATGGTCGATTTTCGATCTTTTTCATATATTAAGCGCACCGGATTATATTGTAGGGCGCATTAAAGGAGTCATATTATTTTTGTATTTAATATTTATATTTTTCACGGAGGTAGCAACTAGCACCATTAATCAATAGCTGGCGATTAGCACCACTAATCACTTGCTGGCAACTAGTACCATTATTTAATAGCTGGCAACTAGCACCACTAATCACTAGCTGGCAACTAGCACCACAAATCACTAGCTGGCAACTAGCACCACTAATCACTAGCTGGCAACTAGCACCACTAATCACTAGCTGGCAAATAGCACCACAAATAAATAGCTGGCAACTAGCACCACTAATGACTAGCTGGCAAATAGCACCACAAATAAATAGCTGGCATCTAGCACCACTAATCGCTCGCTGGCAACTAGCACCACTAACAACTAGCACCACTAATATCTAGCTGGCAAATAGCACCACAAATAAATAGCTGGCAACTAGCACCACTAATCGCTGGCTGGCAACTAGCACCGCTAATAAATAGCTGGCAACTAGCACCACTAATAAATAGCTGGCAACTAGCACCACTAACAACTAGCACCACTTATCACTAGCTGGCAAATAGCACCACTAATCGCTCGCTGGCAACTAGCACCACTAATATCTAGCTGGAAAATAGCACCACAAATAAATAGCTGGCAACTAGCACCACTAATCACTAGCTGGCAAATAGCACCACAAATCACTAGCTGGCAACTAGCACCACAAATCACTAGCTGGCAACTAGCACCACTAATCACTAGCTGGCAAATAGCACCACAAATAAATAGCTGGCAACTAGCACCACTAATCACTAGCTGGCAAATAGCACCACAAATAAATAGCTGGCATCTAGCACCACTAATCACTAGCTGGCAACTAGCACCACTAATCGCTCGCTGGCAACTAGCACCACTAACCGCTCGCTGGCAACTAGCACCACTAACAACTAGCACCACTAATATATAGCTGGCAAATAGCACCACAAATAAATAGCTGGCAACTAGCACCACTAATCACTAGCTGGCAAATAGCACCACTAATAAATAGCTGGCAACTAGCACCACTAACAACTAGCACCACTAATATCTAGCTGGCAAATAGCACCACAAATAAATAGCTGGCAACTAGCACCACTAATAAATAGCTGGCAACTAGCACCACTAATAAATAGCTGGCAACTAGCACCACTTATCACTAGCTGGCAAATAGCACCACTAATCACTAGCTGGCAACTAGCACCACTAATCGCTCGCTGGCAACTAGCACCACTAACAACTAGCACCACTAATATCTAGCTGGCAAATAGCACCACAAATAAATAGCTGGCAACTAGCACCACTAATCACTAGCTGGCAAATAGCACCACTAATAAATAGCTGGCAACTAGCACCACTAACAACTAGCACCACTAATATCTAGCTGGCAAATAGCACCACAAATAAATAGCTGGCAACTAGCACCACTAATCGCTGGCTGGCAACTAGCACCACTAATAAATAGCTGGCAACTAGCACCACTAATCACTAGCTGGCAACTAGCACCACTAACAACTAGCACCACTTATCACTAGCTGGCAAATAGCACCACTAATAAATAGCTGGCAACTAGCACCACTAACAACTAGCACCACTAATCACTAGCTGGCAACTGGCACCACTAATAAATAGCTGGCAACTAGCACCACTAACAACTAGCACCACTAATCACTAGCTGGCAACTAGCACCACTAATAAATAGCTGGCAACTAGCACCACTAACAACTAGCACCACTAATCACTAGCTGGCAAATGGCACCACAAATAAATAGCTGGCAACTAGCACCACTAACAACTAGCACCACTAATCACTAGCTGGCAAATAGCACCACTAATAAATAGCTGGCAACTAGCACCACTAACAACTAGCACCACTAATCACTAGCTGGCAAATAGCACCACAAATAAATAGCTGGCAACTAGCACCACTAATCGCTGGCTGGCAACTAGCACCACTAATCGCTCGCTGGCAACTAGCACCACTAATCACTAGATTGCAACTAGCACTACTAATAAATAGCTGGCAACTAGCTCCACCAATCAATAACTGGCAACTACCACCACTAATCATTAGTTTGCTACTAGCACTACTAATAAATGGCTGGCAACTAGCACCACTAACCGCTGACTGGCAACTAGCACCACTAATCAATAGCTGTGAACTAGGTGCGCACAAGGGCGGAAGTACAAACCTTGGCTATGAAACAAAAGACTAGCACAAAGGCTATAAACATGAAACAAAACACTTGCACTCTGGCATGAAACACAAACACTACTAATAAATAGCTGGCAACTAGCACTACTAATAAATAGCTGGCAACTAGCACTACTAATAAATACCTGGCAACTAGCGCTACTAATAAATAGCTGGCAACTAGCACTAGTAATAAATAGCTGGCAACTAGCTCCACCAATCAATAACTGGCAACTACCACCACTAATCATTAGTTTGCTACTAGCACTACTAATAAATGGCTGGCAACTAGCACCACTAACCGCTGACTGGCAACTAGCACCACTAATCAATAGCTGTGAACTAGGTGCGCACAAGGGCGGAAGTACAAACCTTGGCTATGAAACAAAAGACTAGCACAAAGGCTATAAACATGAAACAAAACACTTGCACTCTGGCATGAAACACAAACACTACTAATCAATAGCTGGCAACAAGCACCACTAATCGCTAGCTGGTAACTTGCACCATTAATCGTTTGCTGACAGCTTTTACAATGATTTAATAGCTGGCAACTAGCACCACTAATCGCTAGCTGTCAACATGCACCACTAATCACTAGTTTGCAACTAGCACTACTAATAAATACCTGGCAACTAGCACTACTAATAAATACCTGGCAACTAGCGCTACTAATAAATAGCTGGCAACTAGCACTACTAATAAATACCTGGCAACTAGCACTACTAATAAATACCTGGCAACTAGCGCTACTAATAAATAGCTGGCAACTAGCACTACTAATAAATAGCTGGCAACTAGCACTACTAATAAATAGCTGGCAACTAGCACTACTAATAAATAGCTGGCAACTAGCACTACTAATAAATACCTGGCAACTAGCACTACTAATAAATAGCTGGCAACTAGCACTACTAATAAATAGCTGGCAACTAGCACTACTAATAAATAGCTGGCAACTAGCACCACTAATCAATAGCTGGCAACTAGCACCACTAATAACCACTAGCTGGCAACTAGCACCATATTTACAAAACAATCTTGCCTTCTTTCATACTTCCAGGAAACGAGCCATTTGGAATTTATGGGGCAGACTGACTCGTACATGCACATGCATCCTCTGAAGTTGCCATTTTTGGTAAAAAGTATCATATCGTTAAAACTTAAACATGTCAGTAGACTCGCTATAGAAGCGCTAAAAAAATACAAGAAAGACAGCACTGAGAAGATGCTGTCGAAGTGGAGGCACGTACAGTAAATAGGACCGCTCACAAAACATCCTGATATTTTGTTTTACTCATTTTAATAAACAAAGAGTGCTGTTAATATAGTGTCAGAACAGTGCCCCCACCTGGCTGCAAAGAGGCACGCAGGACAACGTTGCTAATGTGCTAAGCGGAGCTCCTATGGTGGAAAAGGGGGCTCAGTTTGAGACCAAGAAAAAAACCCTCCAACAAAGCACATTTACGTGCAAATTTTTAGGTTAAACAAACACAATTAGCCATAAAAGTTTGTGCAGCCCTTTGAGACACTAGTGATTTAGGGCTATATAAGTAAATATTGATTGATTGATAACGTTAGAGACTTTAGCATACTCCCAAAATGGTGCCAAGTATCAAAATTCCTGATTTTTAGGTTCAAACCGACAGAATTAACTAACAGCTGCCAGTTCAGCGGCGCCATTTCTACATACAGCTTCAAAAGTAAAACCCGACAAAACAAAAAATTGTAATAAATACATACATATTGTTTACTTTACATGAACAAAAAAGGGGACATGAAACATAGGTTCATTATTGCAATTTGGTCCTTTCGAACACTTCACACAAAAATATGAACAAAAAACATTTTAAATAGGAAACAATAATAGTTGTGTATGCAGAAAACAACGTGATATACAAACAAATAATGAAATAAAATGCCATCCAACCATTTTCTACCGCTTATTCCCTTTCGGGGTCGCTGGCGCCTCTCTCAGCTACAATCGGGCGGAAGGCGGGGTTCACCCTGGACAAGTCGCCACCTCATCGCAGGGCCAACACAGATAGACAGACAACATTCACACACTAGGGACCATTTAGTGTTGCCAATCAACCTATCCCCAGGTGCATGTCTTTGGAGGTGGGAGGGGCCTATCCCCAGGTGCATGTCTTTGGAGGTGGGAGGGGCCTATTCCCAGGTGCATGTCTTTGGAGGTGGGAGGGGCCTATCCTCAGGTGCATGTTTTTGGAGGTGGGATGGGCCTTTCCCCAGGTGCATGTCTTTGGAGGTGGGAGGGGCCTATCCCTAGGTGCATGTCTTTGGAGGTGGGAGGGGCCTATCCCTAGGTGCATGTCTTT
This sequence comes from Nerophis ophidion, assembly GCF_033978795.1. Taxonomy (NCBI): domain Eukaryota; kingdom Metazoa; phylum Chordata; class Actinopteri; order Syngnathiformes; family Syngnathidae; genus Nerophis; species Nerophis ophidion. The sequence continues at coordinate 3,234,599 of NC_084616.1, forward strand.
GGAGGTGGGAGGGGCCTATCCACAGTTACATGTCTTTGGAGGTGGGAGGGGCCTATCCCCAGGTGCATGTCTTTGGAGGTGGGAGGGGCCTATCCCCAGGTGAGTGTCTTTAGAAGTGGGAGGGGCCTATCCCCAGGTGCATGTCTTTGGAGGTGGGAGGAAGCCGGAGTACCCGAAGGGAACACACGCATTCACGGGGAGAACATGCAAACTCCACACAGAAAGATCCTCAGCCTGGAATTGAACCCAGGACTGCAGGACCTTCGTATTGTGAGGCAGACGCACTAACCCCTCTCCCACCGTGATGTATAAATGTATAAATGAAAATGTAACATCACTTTTACCTTTTTTGAAGACTCGATGAGAGTGGAGACGCCATCCTATTCTGTTCTTTCGTGAACTCAACAGGGATCTTCCTCAAAATGTTGGCACTCGCAACTTTTTGTGGCCCCGAATCGTACGAGGAATGGAGCGGATGAACAGATCAGGTCGCAGACAGCCCCTTTAAATGACAGGAAGAGAAATTATAGAATACAATAGAATAGAATTGACTTTATTGTCGTTATATTTGCAAATAACGAGATTAAGGACTCCTACTTAAAGGCCTACAGAAATGAGATGTTCTTATTTAAACGGGGATAGCAGGTCCATTCTATATGTCATACTTCATCATTTCGCGATATTGCCATATTTTTGCTGATAGGATTTAGTAGAGAACATCCACGATAAAGTTCACAACTTTTGGTCGCTAACAGAAAAGCCCTGCCTCTACAGGAAGTCGCAGACGATGACGTCACAAGTGTGGAGGCTCCTCACATATTCACATTGTTTCTAATGGGAGCCTCCAACAAAAAAGTGCTATTCGGACCGAGAAAACGACAATTTCCCCATTAATTTGAGCGAGGATGAAAGATTCGTGTTTGAGGATATTGATAGCGACGGACTTGAAAAAAAAACAACAAAAAAACGCGATTGCATTGGGACGGATTCAGATGTTTTTAGACACATTTACTAGGATAATTCTGGGAAATCCCTTATCTTTCTATTGTGTTGCTAGTGTTTTAGTGAGTTTAACAGTACCTGATAGTCGGAAGTCGACAGCAGCTGTATGGGCGGCACAAGCTCAGTTGCTATCCGGTAAGAAGCGACTTTTTACCACAATTTTCTCACCGAAACCTGCTGGTTGACATTCGGTTGGGATCCATGTTCGCTGTGATCCATAGTAAAGTTTCACCTCCATGAATTTTGAACAAGGAATCACCGTGTGTTTGTGTGGCTAAAGGCTAAAGCTTCCCAACTCCATCTTTCTACGGTGACTTCTCCAATATTAATTGAACAAATTGCAAAAGATTCAGCAACACAGATGTCCAAAATACTGTGTAATTATGCCGTTGAAGCAGACGACTTTTAGCTGTGTGTGTGTGCAGCGCTCATATTCCTAACAGCCCGTGACGTCAAGCGTACACGTCATCGTTACGCGACGTTTTCAAGAAAAAACACCCGGGAAATTTAAAATTGCAATTTAGTAAACTAAAAAGGCCGTATTGGCATGTGTTGCAATGTTAATATTTCATCATTGATATATAAACTATCAGACTGCGTGGTCGCTAGTAGTGGCTTTCAGTAGGCCTTTAAGGTGCGGTAGTGGAAACAAATATGGAATAAAAATAGAAATAAATCACATAAGTAATAAAAGATAAAAAATAAGAATTGAAGTGAGCAGACTACTATCCAATAAAAACAATAAGCAATCCTGTACAATACAAAAAAAAGGTATAATACACGGAACAAAACAAGACTACTGGAGTAATAAAGTATTTTTTTCACATTTATGTGGAAATATATTTTCTACCAAAGATCCGTTCCACATTGTTGGCCTTATTTCACAGGTCAAGCTCAGGCCATCTACAGCGCCGTGATGGTGTCAATAAATGTCATCACAAGTTTGGCAATTCCAAATATTTCTTTAAAGAGGTGAAGGCTAGACCGCTAAAACAATTGTGATGTGAAATGTGGAAGCCAAAAATAAAAAGTTGTTTAAGCATGAAATTTAAATGGATGGGAACTAGGGATGCACCGATTAATCGGTAACCGAATATGGCAAAAAAAGCCACATTCGGCCTTCGGTGGAATGAGTTAAAAACAAGGCCGAATAGTGGCGTGTGACGCAATTTTTTGACGCGGTGACCCAATCAACCAACGTGCAGTGACGTTGGGATATGTTGTGTACCTGTATAAGTGTATGAGGTTACAAGCACACACTTATTGAGATTTAGTGGGGCCTCTGTTTACATTATTAGCCTGTTGTGTAGGCTACCTGTATAAGTGTATGAGGTTACAAGCACACACTTATTGAGATTTAGTGGGGCCTCTGTTTACATTATTAGCCTGTTGTGTAGGCTACCTGTATAAGTGTATGAGGTTACAATGTTGTGTAGGCTACCTGTATAAGTGTATGAGGTTACAATGTTGTGTAGGCTACCTGTATAAGTGTATGAGGTTACAAGCACACACTTATTGAGATTTACTTGAGCCTTCTGTTTACATTATTAGCCTGTTGTGTAGGCTACCTGTATAAGTGTATGAGGTTACAAGCACACACTTAATTGAGATTTACTTGAGCCTTCTGTTTACATTATTAGCATATCTACTGTGGCTAAGCAGACTTTTGCCAAAAGGACAATAATTCATTTGTTGTGGGTTTATCCACTTTAATGCACTTTATTTTTTTTTGGAATGCATGTTTTGTTTGAAGGCCTAATATAAATGAAAAACTGTGCTTTTTTTGAAAAGCAAAGACTACAGGAATATCAAAAAAATGTCAATATTCAATAAAAAAATACTTTATTTGAAAAACATGTCTAAATATTTTTTCTAGGCTATTTATGCAATATTAATTTTTGGGGGAAAAACTGCATTCATTATTGCATTCAGGGCTTCACGGTGGCAGAGGGGTTAGTGCGTCTGCCACACAATACGAAGTTCCTGCAGTCCTGGGTTCAAATCCAGGCTTGGGATCTTTCTGTGTGGAGTTTGCATGTTCTCCCCGTGAATGCGTGGGGTTCTCTCCGGGTACTCCGGCTTCCTCCCACTTCCAAAGACATGCACCTAGGGATAGGCCCCTCCCACCTCCAAAGACATGCACCTGGGGATAGGCCCCTCCCACCTCCAAAGACATGCACCTGGGGATAGGTTGATTGGCAACACCAAATTGGCCCTAGTTTGTGAATGTTGTTTGTCTATCTGTGTTGGCCCTGTGATGAGGTGGCGACTTGTCCAGGGTGTACCCCGCCTTCCGCCCGATTGTAGCTGAGATAGGCGCCAGCGCCCCCCGCGACCCCAAAAGGGAATAAGCGGTAGAAAATGGATGGATGGATGCATTCATTATTCGGTATTCGGCCAAGCGTTTAAATTTTATTCGGCTTTGGCCACAAATGTTCATTTCGGTGCATCCCTGATGGCAACTGAATGTGTTATTTTAATAACTAAACCAGGGGTGTCCATTTGGAAAAATTAAAGCATGCGGGGACCATTTTGATATCTTTCATATTCAAACCATAACAAAATATATGTATTTTTAAAATGTATTTTACCTTTAGGGGTTGCAGGGACTATGAAGGGTCTCAGTTAATAAAATGTTAAAAATAAGTCAAATTCTTATAATTTTTATTTAACGCTTACCGTAAATCTCTATATCAACTTAAAAAATAAAATAAACTTTGTTTTTCATAGTAAAACTGAAATATGCAGATTTAGTAATTATAGCCCTAAAAGATCAATAATGCAGGACACCATTGATTTTAATTATTTTATATTTTTGAGTAATCACAGTGAAGAGATAAATAAAATACCACTAAGTATAATTGGGATCCAAAAGGTGCCCCACTCAGAAAGTGAGACATTTTTATTAGTTGTTTTTTTTTAACTTTCAACACTTAAGTTACGAGATCAACTTCAGATATATCCGTCAATATTATGTTTAAACTATTATTTTGTTTGTTTTATGCTCTTTTGTCAAAGAAAACGTTGTTTTTATATGGCAACTGCACAATATATGCAATATTTACCACATAAAACATTTTAAAGTGAAATTTTTGAACTAATTGGAGCTTTGAAAATAATTCAATATAACATGGATTTTTGTCGTGTTTTTTTTTTTTTATCAAAGGCAAAAAAAAATTTAAATAAATAACTGATTGATTGATACTTTTATTAGTAGATTGCACAGTACAGTACATATTCCGTACAATTGACCACTAAATGGTAACACCCCAATAAGTTTTTCAACTTGTTTAAGTCGGGGTCCACGTTAATCAATTCATGGTAAATATGTTTTTTACATGGTAAAATAAAGACAAAAGAAAAAAAAACAGCTCTGTGTAAACATTACAACTATTTTTCAATAGATTTCACATCATTCCAATATTTATAATGTTCTTTTTTATTTTTGCAATAGCATTTCCAGAATGTGTGGGGGGCCGGTAAACAATTAGCTGCGGGCCGCAAATGGCCCCCGGACCGCACTTTGGACACCTCTGCACTAAACTGCACCGTACTCATGCTGTACATGACGTCACGTCCGGTTCAAGCCCTCGCCTCCATAAAATACTCCACATTTTGTTACTCTTTTTCTACTTATTTTTGATGATTAATTCTCTATTGTTCCTAAATGTTACAATTTATGAATAAAGGTTTATAAAATTAAAAAAAGACGACTTTTCAAACTGCGCTAGCTCGATGCTAATTTAAATGAGATACACCTTTTGAATGCTACGGATTAGCATTGGCGATTTTACGTAGCAATTTCAACACCTTTGACTTTGGTTATCAAACTTCAACGAAGAGACACGTTATGATCAAATATCTGGTGTGTAATAAGTACAATAGTTAGCGTGTAGACACTTTGAAGGACTCAACAAAACACAAGACTAGAATATTGTACTTACTGCTGACAGGCCACTTCCTGGATACGGCAACTCATTTAGGACAAACTTAGAGAACGCATACTTAAAGACTTCTTCTTCTTCTTCTTTTTTTTTTTTTTTTATGGCAGTTGGCAAACAACCTTCTGGTGTGCATTACCGCCACCTACTGTAATGGAGTGTGGACCGAGGTGGATCCCTACTCTATATTCTTTTATTTAACCAAATGTTTTTTAAAATATGTTTATATTGCTTTGTATCCGATGTTTTCTGAATGCAATCCTAATATACTTCCCACTTCTAACCCAATATTTTCTTTTGCTAACTTATTTTCCAGTATTTCTCTTTCTCTATTGTATTTCCTACATTCTATTAAAACATGGTCAACATTCTCTATTTGATGGCAAAAATCACACAGCCCTGTAGTATGTTTTCCTATCAATTTTAGGTGACATCATACGCAAATACGGTGTTAGCTTTCACTGTTATGCTGATGACACCCAACTCTACATGCCCCTAAAGCTGACCAACACGCCGGATTGTAGTCAGCTGGAGGCGTGTCTTAATGAAATTAAACAATGGATGTCCGCTAACTTTTTGTAACTCAACGCCAAAAAAACGGAAATGCTGATTATCGGTCCTGCTAGACACCGACCTCTATTTAATAATACAACTCTAACATTTGACAACCAAACAATTAAACAAGGCGACACGGTAAAGAATCTGGGTATTATCTTCGACCCAACTCTCTCCTTTGAGGCACACATTAAAAGCGTTACTAAAACGGCCTTCTTTTATCTCCGTAATATCGCTAAAATTCGCTCCATTCTGTCCACTAAAGACGCTGAGATCATTATCCATGCGTTTGTTACGTCTCGTCTCGATTACTGTAACGTATTATTTTGGGGTCTCCCCATGTCTAGCATTAAAAGATTACAGTTGGTACAAAATGTGGCTGCTAGACTTTTGACAAGAACAAGAAAGTTTGATCACATTACGCCTGTACTGTATATACCTTTATATACATATATACATACATATATACCTATACTGTATATACCTTTATATACATATATACATACATATATACCTGTACTGTATATACCTTTATATACATATATACATACATATATACCTATACTGTATATACCTTTATATACATATATACATACATATATACCTATACTGGCTCACCTGCACTGGCTTCCTGTGCACTTAAGATGTGACTTTAAGGTTTTACTACTTACGTATAAAATACTACACGGTCTAGCTCCATCCTATCTTGCCGATTGTATTGTACCATATGTCCCGGCAAGAAATCTGCGTTCAAAGGACTCCGGCTTGTTAGTGATTCCCAAAGCCCAAAAAAAGTCTGCGGGCTATAGAGCGTTTTCCGTTCGGGCTCCAGTACTCTGGAATGCCCTCCCGGTAACAGTTCGAGATGCCACCTCAGTAGAAGCATTTAAGTCTCACCTTAAAACTCATTTGTATACTCTAGCCTTTAAATAGACTCCCTTTTTAGACCAGTTGATCTGCCGCTTCTTTTCTTTTTTCTCCTATGTCCCACTCTCCCTTGTGGAGGGGGTCCGGTCCGATCCGGTGGCCATGTACTGCTTGCCTGTGTATCGGCTGGGGACATCTCTGCGCTGCTGATCCGCCTCCGCTTGGGATGGTTTCCTGCTGGCTCCGCTGTGAACGGGACTCTCGCTGCTGTGTTGGATCCGCTTTGGACTGAACTCTCGCGACTGTGTTGGATCCATTATGGATTGAACTTTCACAGTATCATGTTAGACCCGCTCGACATCCATTGCTTTCCTCCTCTCCAAGGTTCTCATAGTCATCATTGTCACCGACGTCCCACTGGGTGTGAGTTTTTCCTTGCCCTTATGTGGGCCTACCGAGGATGTGGTCGTGGTTTGTGCAGCCCTTTGAGACACTAGTGATTTAGGGCTATATAAGTAAACATTGATTGATTGATATGTATGTCCAAATCTCATTCTAGTAATAATGTCTTCTTCTTTCCTATTTCTACCCCCTCCTCTCATGACACCTACTCTCAATCAATCAATGTTTATTTATATAGCCCCAAATCACAAATGTCTCCTCTGGACTTTGTAAAACTCTCTACCTTTTGTTTCCTTATTCCAATTATCCTGGCACTTTTTATCGTGTTCTATCTTAATGATGCTCTTCACTTCTTCTTTACTGTGCTTCATCTCCATGTTTACTTCTGTTTTAGTGCTTGTTTGTTTTGCGTATCTATCAGCTAACTCATTTCCCTCAACTCCTACATGAGCAGGAACCCAGAGAAATGTTACCACATCTCCAGCTTTATTTATTCTGTAGATTGCATGAACTATTTCATAAACTATATCTAGTCTTGTTTCTGATGCTATGTTTTTTATGCTCGTCAAAGCACTGCTGGAGTCCGAGCACACGACTACTTTCCTTGCTTTGTTTTCCTCTATCCAGTTAACTGCCATATAAATTGCTACCAATTCCCCCGTAAAAACAGATAGTTTATCACTGATTCTTTTATTTAACACTATATTTCCTTGTGGGATAACTGCAGCAGCTCCTACTTTACTATTTATAGTTTTTGATGCATCTGTGAATATCATGATGTGGTCAAAAAAACATTTCCTCAATCCAATGTTCTATCTGGTAACTATTTCAATTTCTATTCTTCAGTAATTGCATGTTTACCTTTGGGATCCTTAAAGACAAGACTAAAATGCAATAATTAAAGGTTCTCTAAATCAGTGGTTCTCAACATTTTTTCAGTGATGTACCCCCTGGCAACACTTTTTTAACTCAATATACCCCCTAATCAGAGCAAGCATTTTTAATTGAAAAAAAGAGATAAAGAAGTAAAATACAGCACTATGTTATCAGTTTCTGATTTACTAAATTGTATAACAGTGCAAAATATTGCTCATTTGTAGTGGTCTTTCTTGAACTGATTGGAAAAAAAGATATAACAATAACTAAAAACGTGTGATTCAATTGTAAATAAAGATGTCTCCACATAGAAGTAATCATCAACTTAAAGTGCCCTCTTTGGGGATTGTAATAGAGATCCATCTGGATTCATCAACTTACTTCTAAACATTTCTTCACAAAAAAATAAATCTTTAACATCAATATTGATGGAACATGTCCACACAAAATCTAGCTGTCAACACTGAATATTGCATTGTTGCATTTCTTTTCACACTTTATGAACTTACATTCATATTTTGTTGAAGTATTATTCAATAAATATATTTATAAAGGATTTTTGAATTGTTGCTATTTTTAGAATATTTTAAAAAAATCTCACGTACCCCTTGGCATACCTTCAAGTACCCCCAGGGGTACACGTACCCCCATTTGAGAACCACTGCTGTAAATGGAGCTGTTCCTTTCAAATAACCCATTTTTCATTTGTTTTCTTACTTTCCCATATCCAGTTAATAAATACCAATATACTATTATTTATTATTTTATCATAATTATTAATATTATTATTAATAAATGTACACGAATAAAACTCTACTAGTGGGAATTATTCTAAATTATTGGCTGTCATTTTATTTTTTCTCTTGGTTTATTGTAAATATTTATCAGGCAGTGCAAAATTTCCATGCTTTGACGCTGACATCACCTGTTTGAATCTTCTCTCACCTAAAAACATTGTGTAACATTTTAACAGTACAAATAAAATACACAAATAATTAGTAGGGACACAATTGATTAATGGATATAAAAACAAAACACAGTGACAAAAAAAAAAGGAATATAATGAAATTGTGACTACAAATTTACTTGGTGTGAATGCACTTGGACTACTTCCTTTTAGATGAAAAATGGATCTAAATCGGAAAAGATTGGATACAATTTAAAATGTGTGTGTGCGTATATATATATATATATATATATATATATATATATATATATATATATATATATATATATATATATATATATATATATACCGTATTTCCTTGAATTGCCGCAGGGCATATAGTATGCGCCTGCCTAGAATTACTACAGGGTCAAACTCGCTTCGCAAAATAATTAGCGCATGCTTAGTATTACCGCCTGGTCAAACTCGTGACGTCACGAGTGACACTTCCCATGTCATCATTTTCAAAATGGAATAGGCTGATTTCAATACCGGTAATTTGAAATCGCATAAATGGAAGAATATTAAGAGCTATTTAGTAGGATTTAAGGTCCAAACTTACATTACACTTAAATTTTTACTGCATGCCTTTGGTAAGTGCCAAAGTGAGAAGAGGTTTTAAAATAATTAGCACATGCTTACTTTTACTGCATGCCTTTGGTAAGCGCAGGAGTGAGAAGAGGTTTTAAATTAATTAGCGCCCCGGCGGCAATTCAAGAAAATATGGTATATATATATATAGAGTGGTCAATTTCACAGAATAAATTTGTGTTTGCATAAAAAAAAAAAAAAGGACACCTCAAACTGAGCCTCCGTTCTCACCGTTCACTTAAAAGAGCCAACGTCACATCTCAACTCAGAAGTGTAAAAAAAAACAAGATGTAACAATACACTTATCACCAACAAAATGATTATTTTTAATGTTATTAACAAACAAAAGAGTGTTTATTGGCGGTGGAAAAGTGAAAGGTTGACATCCTGAACAGGGGCGTCGCCAGACATATTTCACTGGGGCACGTTCCCCACTGTTGATCTGCAGTGCCCCAGTAAAAATTTCACAAATAAAAAAAAAAAAAACGCTTCAGAGTTTTAAGCCTACATAACATAGACAACAGCGCACATACTACTTAGTATGGTCATTGATTGCTACTGTATTCACTCCACTAACAATGAGCACATGGCTAATTAATATGCTCATTTATTCACGTGTGGATCGACTTCGGTTGAGAGAGAGAGAGAGAGAGAGGCTGAGAATCACTGCGTGAGGTAGGTAACGTTAGCCAACAACAATTTGTTAATTAAAGCTGCAAGCAGCGTTGGTCGGGTCCGCCTTTGGCCGCTGCCGCCGTGTCCCGAGTCCCGATCTTAGTCAGACCTACATAGAAGTTTTTGTTTCATCACTCTACGACATTCCTAACAGAATTTACAAGCAGTTTTGTCAGTTTTTTTTCCTAGGGGGAGCTAGAGCACAATTTTCATTTTTGGGGTTTGTTTTTTTATTGGATGGCAATTTTCACCAGTCCTGATGTGTGTGTAAAATTTGGTGAGTTTTGAAGCATGTTAAGGGGGTCAAATTACAGATTGGCGTTTCTGGATGTTGTTGATAAATGGCTTTCGCTTGGCATAGTATAGCTTTAACTGGCACTTTGAAGCATTTTAAGGGGGTCAAATATCAGTTCAAAGAAGCAAAAAGGCATTTTTTGCAAAAATTTAGTTTTGAAGGGGTTTTTGTCAACTTCCTGTTGATTTTAGGTATAGAAGTGTTTAATGGAAATGTAGGTCTAAGTCAGACCTACATAGAGGTTTTTGTTTCATGTCCCTACGACATTCCTAACGGAAGTTACAAGCAGTTTTGTCTGGAAAAAGGTGACGGCTTTTTACAAAACTTTTATTTTGAAGGGGTGTAATTACATTATTTTGATTTTGATTTGACTCAAACTGTAACTCCAAGAGGGATTTAAGAAAGTTATTGTCCCGCAGCAGAGAAGAAGCAGCAGGAATGAGAGATGTAAGTGAAGTCCTCGCTAGCTGGGCAACATCATTGTCTTAAGTTGATGCTAAGTTAGCTAACATTATTCTTTGTATCAAGACAAACATATTCATTTGCTGTACGAGCTGTCGGGGGAATTTCCAATGAAGATGAAACATCATGTTGGTTATTGTCTGCTGCTTCTGCATCAAAGATGATTTGGAGTCAGCATGTGTGAGTTGAGTGCTTTATCTTCAGGGAGAAAAACATTTTTCCATATCATCAAGTCGTGAGCCACATTTTTAAATCATTCAAGTTTATTTCACAGAAAAATAGCACATTAGACTTGTCTTGTTAATCGCTGTGACTTGGACTAAAATAATCTTGTTTTGTCACCAGAAAAAATGGCTACTGCTAAAGCATCTGGTTTTGTTTCCAGAAAAAATAGTAACATTTCTGTGTTTGTTTTCAGAAAGATGGCGGAAAATATCGGGTTTTGTTGCCCCATTTAGATTTTTTTTAAATATATTTCCATGTCTGTCCTGAGTCCTCCTCCAACTTGTTAGTCGCTTTGCCTTTTGCTAAAATACTCACTAGAAAAAAGGCTAAAATAATCTGCTTGGATTTTTTTCTCTCTAAACTTTTTATTTTTCATGCACAGGAACTCAAAGTAAAGCCGCTGCTCCTCCACATGGAGAGGAGCCAGATGAGGTGGTTCGGGCATCTGGTCAGGATGCCACCCGAACGCCTCCCTAGGGCACGTCCAACTGGTAGGAGGCCACGGGGAAGACCCAGGACACGTTGGGAAGACTATGTCTCCCGGCTGGCCTGGGAACGCCTCGGGATCCCCCGGGAAGAGCTAGACGAAGTGGCTGGGGAGAGGGAAGTCTGGGCTTCCCTGCTTAGGCTGCTGCCCCCGCGACCCGACCTCGGATAAGCGGAAGAAGATGGATGGATGGATGGATGGACATCTGACTGAAAATGAGCCACAATCCACTTTTATGTCAGGAGCCAGCAGTTGGGAACCACTGGTCAACTGTATAACAGTTACTGTAATATTTCCATGTCTGTCCAGAGTGATTGACCACTTTGCAAAAATGAAAAGGAGACGTTACAGTTTGCTTCTCAGAAAATGATTCCCTGAACAGACACACAACAGTTGTTCATTTATTCTACTACTGTGGCTTTATTGTTTTGTGTGTATTTTATACACACATGTAAGAAGGATGTGTTCTTCTATGGCTATGAATTGTGGTTTTTTTCCCTTGGCCTCAGTCTGCACCCCCTCTCCAGAGTCCTGGCTAAGACCATTTTTTTTTATTTTAATCTCCTAACCCTCCCCGCCCTTGTTTACCTGTATCTGATCTTTTTTGTAAGGGGCCCTGGAAGCGATCCTGTTCTGTCTCCCTGTAATGTTTGTCTAAACTTGAATGGGATTGTGCTGAAAATTGTAATTTTCCTGAAGGAACTCTCCTGATGGAATAAATAAAGTACTATCTATCCATCTATAGTTTTGTGTATCTGAAATAGGATTAGCCACATTGCCATGAATGGAAATTAAATAATGAATGAATGAATGAATTGTATTTATATAGCGCTTTTCTCTAGTGACTCAAAGCACTTTACATATGACACCCAATATCTAAGTTACATTTAAACCAGTGTGGGTGGCACTGGGAGCAGGGGGGTAAAGTGTCTTGCCCAAGGACACAACGGCAGTGACTAGGATGGCGGAAGCGGGAATCGAACCTGCAACCCTCAGGTTGCTGGCACGGCCACTCTACCAACCGAGCTATACCGCCCCATAATATAAAAGAACCCCAGAGATGTAGAGGTGCTTTTACTTTTATAGATGTTAAATTTGCTGATGATTACTGCAAATACACTACATTTCTTACAAGTAGTATAATCACTGGAGGAAATTAAATAATATAAAAGAACCCCAGAGATGTAGAGGTGGTTTTACTTTTATAGATGTTAAATTTGCTGATGATTACTGCAAATACACTACATTTCTTACAAGTAGTATAATCACTGGAGGAAATTAAATAATATAAAAGAACCCCAGAGATGTAGAGGTGCTTTTACTTTTATAGATGTTAAATTTGCTGATGATTACTGCAAATACACTACATTTCTTACAAGTAGTATAATCACTGGAGGAAATTAAATAATATAAAAGAACCCCAGAGATGTAGAGGTGCTTTTACTTTTGTAGATGTTAAATTTGCTGATGATTACTGCAATATCCAACCATCTTCCGCTTATCCGAGGTCGGGTCGCGGGGGCAGCAGCCTAAGCAGGGAAACCCAGACTTCCCTCTCCCCAGCCACTTCGTCTAGCTCTTCCCGGGGGATCCCGAGGCGTTCCCAGGCCAGCCGGGAGACATAGTCTTCCCAACGTGTCCTGGGTCTTCCCCGTGGCCTCCTACCGGTTGGACGTGCCCTAAACACCTCCCTAGGGAGGCGTTCGGGTGGCATCCTGACCAGATGCCCGAACCACCTCATCTGGCTCCTCTCCATGTGGAGGAGCAGCGGCTTTACTTTGAGTTCCTCCCGGATGGCAGAGCTTCTCACCCTATCTCTAAGGGAGAGGAAACTCACTTCGGCCGCTTGTACCCGTGATCTTGTCCTTTCGGTCATTAAGGTGAGGATGGGAACGTAGATCGACCGGTAAATTGAGAGCTTTGCCTTCCGGCTCAGCTCCTACTTCACCACAACGGATCGGTACAACGTCCGCATTACTGAAGACTGCAATATATATTTCAAAAAGATTCATTGCTCTTCCTTTTTGCTTTTACCAGTAGCATTTTAGAAGTCTGGAGTAAAAAAAGTGCACAAGTAGGTCAAATGCATGAGTTAATTTCAGGTGGTTCATCAAAGATCCATACAACATATTCTGATATGATTTCATAGTTTAAAGCACTATTTATGTATTTTTTATGATAATAAAAATGTTTTTGCCTGCGCGCTTTGCACGCTCGCATGAATGATTTGTGCCCCAGGTGTGCCCCAGTAAAATATTAGGTCTAGTGACGCCCCTGATCCTGAACAGTGCAAAAAGGTGTTTTTTTTTACAAAACCATGTCAAGAGTGCTTCAGATAAGTTGCTTTTAGCTTCTGTGGAGTTTGCTGCCCTTTCTGTAGTTCAGATGCGACTGATGAGAGAAGACTGAAGAGGAAGTGGGCTCTCAGAGATGCGAGGAGGATGCAGGAAACAACACGGCCGTCTAGAGTTTGGGCATCCTGGCGGCGTTGAGACGCATGGACACACAAGAAGCCCCGGCGGCGTAACGCATCTCCCTCAGCATGCCGCTCCACTGCTTCTTATCGCTCTCGTACCTGTGTGGCAGTGAGAGGCCGCTTCAGTACCACCACGCCACCCGGACCCCCCCCCCCCCCCCCCCCCCCCCCCCCCGCTGCTTGTCAAGAAGACTTACTGCCAGACGTCCGTCACCTCCGTGGGAGCCACCTCCTTGTTCTCCATCTGGATCATGGCGAAGCCTCCCACGGCGTACAGGGCGCCGCCGGCGGTCACCAAGTTGAGGGAGCTCCTCTCCTGAGGGAACTCGGCGAAGGGCTCCCACCTGGAGAGAGGCCCCGTGAGGAGGGGAAGGTCAGGCAGACAAAATGTGCCGACACGGGACCTACTTGTTGGTCGCAAAGTTGTAGGATTCACACGAGGCGCTGAGGCCTCCCTCGTTCACGCCGCCCGCCACCACCATCTTGCCGTCGTGGATGATGGCGCCAAACATGGCTCGCGGCGTCTTCATGGCCGCCAGCTCTCTCCACTCGGACTGCTTGTGGTTGTACACGAACATCTTGCTGAGAGCTTTGCTGCACACAACAACACATCATCAACTTTGGTTCTATTTTTTAATGCTTTTAAAAAAATGTTATTTTTTAACGTTATTTTTTCATTAATCAGTTCAACAATATAATAGACAATAAAACAATTCCAATTCCAAAACCAAGCAACATTCAGAACAGCAATCAACAGAGTACTTGAGAGGACACACAAATATGACACAAAACAATCCAAAAGTTGTCCAACAAGTGAAGTGAATTATATTTATATAGCGCTTTTCTCTAGTGACTCAAAGCGCTTTTACATAGTGACACCCAATATCTAAGTTACATTTAAAGCAGTGTGGGTGGCACTGGGAGCAGGTGGGTAAAGTGTCTTGCCCAAAGACACAACGGCAGTGACTAGGATGGCGGAAGCGGGAATCGAACCTGCAACCCTCACGTTGCTGGCACGGCCACTCTACCAACCGAGCTATGCCGCCCACAAAAATGAATGACATCAACAACAGTATCAGTATTAATAATTATGCCAACATAGCAGTGATTACAAATCCATTATTTACATTTTAACCCATTTTGGTTTTTTTTTATTGATTTTTTTAATTAATTCTTTATTTTTTTTTAATTATCTGATGATTCATGTGGAAAATATGAGAATAACACATTTGGCGAATCAACTATTTGAGAGGCCGGTAAATAATTATTTTGTTGATTATAGATATTATTTTTATTAAAATTTTTATTAATTTTTTACCAATAATATTTACATAAATTGCAGCAAATACACTACATTTCTTACAAGTAGCATTATCACTGGAGGACGAGGCAAAACATGTTACACACTGGGTGAGAGCTTTGTTGCAGACAACAACACCTGATCAAATAGGAGCTGATCAAGATTTATTTTATGTATTTTTTAATGCTTTTACATTTGTTTGTTTTTAATTAATCAGTCCGACAAAATAGTAGACAATAAAACAATTCCAATTCCAAAACCAAGCAACATTCAGAACAGCAATCAACAGAGTACTTGAGAGGACACACAAATATGACACAAAACAATCCAAAAGTTGTCCAACAAGTGAAGTGAATTATATTTATATAGCGCTTTTCTCTAGTGACTCAAAGTGCTTTTACATAGTGAAACCCAATATCTAAGTTACATTTAAAGCAGTGTGGGTGGCACTGGGAGCAGGTGGGTAAAGTGTCTTGCCCAAGGACACAACGGCAGTGACTAGGATGGCACAAGCGGGAATCGAACCTGCAACCCTCAAGTTGCTGGCACGGCCACTCTACCAACCGAGCTATACTGCCCACAAAAATGAATGACATCAGCAACAGTATCAATATTAATAATTATGACAGCATAGCAGTGATTAGAAATCCATTATTTACATTTTAAACCATTTTGGTTTTTTTTAATTAATTTTTTTAATTAATTCTTTTTTTTTTTTTTATTATCTGATGATTCATGTTGAAAATATGAGAATAACACATTTGGCGAATCAACTATTTGAGAGGCAGGTAAATAATTTTTTCGTTGATCGTATATATTATTTTTATTTGAATTTTTATTTATTTTTTTCCGATAATATTTACATAAATTGCAGCAAATACACTACATTTCTTACAAGTAGCATTATCACTGGAGGATGAAGCAAAACATGTTACACACATCAGCAACAGTATCAATATTAATAATTATGCCAACATAGCAGTGATTAGAAATCCCTTATTTACATTTTAACCCATTTCGTTTTCGTTTTTTTAATTTTTTTTATTAATTCTTTTTTTTTTTTTTAAATGATCTGATGATTCATGTTGAAATTATGATCCGGCACGAGAATAACACATTTGGCGAATTAACTATTTTAGACGCAGGTAAATAATTTTTTCGTTGATTATATATATTATTTTTATTAGAATTTGTATTTATTTTTTACCAATAATATTTACATATATTGCTGCAAATACACTACATTTCTTACAAGTAGCATTATCACTGGAGGATGAAGCAAAACATGTTACACACTGGGTGAGTGGTTTTGTTGCAGAGAACAACACCTGATCAAATAGGAGCTGATCAATATTTATTTTATGTATTTAATGCTTTTATGTTTGTTTGTTTTTAATTATCAGTCCAACAAAATAGTAGACAATAAAACAATTCCAATTCCAAAACCAAGCAACATTCAGAACAGCAATCAACAGATTAATTGAGAGGACACACAAATATGACACAAAACAATCCAAAAGTTATCCAACAAGTGAAGTGAATTATATTTATATAGCGCTTTTCTCTAGTGACTCAAAGTGCTTTTACATAGTGACACCCAATATCTAAGTTACATTTAAAGCAGTGTGGGTGGCACTGGGAGCAGGTGGGTAAAGTGTCTTGCCCAAGGACACAACGGCAGTGACTAGGATGGCGGAAGCGGGAATCGAACCTGCAACCCTCAAGTTGCTGACACGGCCGCTCTACCAACCGAGCTATACTGCCCACAAAAATGAATGAAATCTACAACAGTATCAATATTAATAATTATGACAACATAGCAGTGATTAGAAATCCATTATTTACATTTTAAACCATTTTGGGTTTTTTTAATTAATTTTTTTAATTAATTCTTTTTTTTTTTTTTATTATCTGATGATTCATGTTGAAAATATGAGAATAACACATTTGGCGAATCAACTATTTGAGAGGCCGGTAAATAATTTTTTCGTTGATCGTATATATTATTTTTATTTGAATTTTTATTTATTTTTTTCCGATAATATTTACATAAATTGCAGCAAATACACTACATTTCTTACAAGTAGCATTATCACTGGAGGATGAAGCAAAACATGTTACACACATCAGCAACAGTATCAGTATTAATAATTATGCCAACATAGCAGTGATTAGAAATCCCTTATTTACATTTTAACCCATTTCGTTTTCGTTTTTTTAATTTTTTTTATTAATTCTTTTTTTTTTTTTTAAATGATCTGATGATTCATGTTGAAATTATGATCCGGCACGAGAATAACACATTTGGCGAATTAACTATTTTAGACGCAGGTAAATAATTTTTTCGTTGATTATATATATTATTTTTATTAGAATTTTTATTTATTTTTTACCAATAATATTTACATATATTGCTGCAAATACACTACATTTCTTACAAGTAGCATTATCACTGGAGGACGAAACAAAACATGTTACACACTGGGTGAGAGTTTTGTTGCAGAGAACAACATCTGATCAAATAGGAGCTGATCAATATTTATTTTATGTATTTAATGCTTTTATGTTTGTTTGTTTTTAATTATCAGTCCAACAAAATAGTAGACAATAAAACAATTCCAATTCCAAAACCAAGCAACATTCAGAACAGCAATCAACAGAGTAATTGAGAGGACACACAAATATGACACAAAACAATCCAAAAGTTGTCCAACAAGTGAAGTGAAGGGAATTATATTTATATAGCGCTTTTCTCTAGTGACTCATAGTGCTTTTACATAGTGACACCCAATATCTAAGTTACATTTAAAGCAGTGTGGGTGGCACTGGGAGCAGGTGGGTAAAGTGTCTTGCCCAAGGACACAACGGCAGTGACTAGGATGGCGGAAGCGGGAATCGAACCTGCAACCCTCAAGTTGCTGGCACGGCCACTCTACCAACCGAGCTAAACCGCTAACAAAAATGAATGACATCAACAACAGTATCAGTATTAATAATTATGCCAACATAGCAATGATTAGAAATCCATTATTTACATTTTAACCCATTTTGTTTTTTTTTTATTGATTTTTTAAATTAATTCTTTATTTTTTTTTAATTATCTGATGATTCATGTTGAAAATATGAGAATAACACATTTGGCGAATCAACTATTTGAGAGGCAGGTAAATAATTTTTTCGTTGATTATATATATTATTTTTATTTGAATTTTTATTTATTTTTTTCCAATAATATTTACATATATTGCAGCAAATACACTACATTTCTTACAAGTAGCATTATCACTGGAGGACGAGGCAAAACATGTTACACACTGGGTGAGAGCTTTGTTGCAGACAACAACACCTGATCAAATAGGAGCTGATCAAGATTCATTTTATGTATTTAATGCTTTTATGTTTGTTTGTTTTTAATTATCAGTCCAACAAAATAGTAGACAATAAAACAATTCCAATTCCAAAACCAAGCAACATTCAGAACAGCAATCAACAGAGTACTTGAGAGGACACACAAATATGACACAAAACAATCCAAAAGTAGTCCAACAAGTGAAGTGAATTATATTTATATAGCGCTTTTCTCTAGTGACTCAAAGTGCTTTTACATAGTGACACCCAATATCTAAGTTACATTTAAAGCAGTGTGGGTGGCACTGGGAGCAGGCGGGTAAAGTGTCTTGCCCAAGGACACAACGGCAGTGACTAGGATGGCGGAAGCGGGAATCGAACCTGCAACCCTCAAGTTGCTGACACGGCCACTCTACCAACCGAGCTATGCCGCCAACAAAAATGAATGACATCAACAACAGTATCAGTATTAATAATTATACCAACATAGCAGTGATTAGAAATCCCTTATTTACATTTTAACCCATTTTGTTTTCGTTTTATTTATTTTTTAAATTAATTCTTTATTTTTTTTTAATTATCTGATGATTCATGTTGAAAATATGAGAAT
>NC_084616.1:3258656-3326156 GCF_033978795.1 Nerophis ophidion
TATACCAAAAAGTTCTATTTTGGTTTCATCTGACCACATGACATTCTCCCAATCCTCTGCTGTATCATCCATGTACTCTCTGGCAAACTTCAGACGGGCCTGGACATGCACTGGCTTAAGCAGGGGGACACGTCTGGCACTGCAGGATTTGATTCCCTGTCGGCGTAGTGTGTTACTGATGGTAACTTTTGTTACTTTGGTCCCAGCTCTCTGCAGGTCATTCACCAGGTCCCCCCGTGTGGTTCTGGGATTTTTGCTCACCGTTCTCACGATCATTTTGGCCCCACGGGATGAGATGTTGCGTGGGGCCCCAGATCGAGGGAGATTATCAGTGGTCTTGTATGTCTTCCATTTTCTGATAATTGCTCCCACAGTTGATTTTTTCCCAAGCTGCTTGCCTGTTGTAGATTCACTCTTCCCAGTCTGGTGCAGGTCTACAATTCTTTTCCTGGTGTCCTTCGACAGCTCTTTGGTCTTGGCCGTAGTGGAGTTTGGAGTCTGACTGTTTGAGGCTTTGGACAGGTGTCTTTTATACAGATAACGAGTTCAAACAGGTTCCATTAATACAGGTAACGAGTGGAGGACAGAAGATCTTCTTAAAGAAGAAGTTACAGGTCTGTGAGAGCCAGAGATCTTCCTTGTTTGAAGTCACCAAATACTTATTTTCCACCATCATTCACAAATAAATTCTTTAAAATTCCTACAATGTGAATTCCTGGAATTTTTTTTCACATTCTGTCTCTCACAGTTGAAGTGTACCTATGATGAAAATGACAGACCTCTGTCATCATTTGAAGTGGGAGAACTTGCACAATCGGTCAATCAATCAATCAATGTTTACTTATATAGCCCTAAATCACTAGTGTCTCAAAGGGCTGCACAAACCACAACACAAACCACTACGACATCCTCGGTAGGCCCACATAAGGGCAAGGAAAACTCAAACCCAGTGGGACGTCGGTGACAATGATGACCCGTGCTGACTAAATACTTTTTTGCCCCACTGTACATATATATATATATATATATATATATATATATATATATATATATATGTGTGGCTGTACAAAAATGTATTTCGATACTTTTCGATACATTTCTAACTAAAAAGGACCACAGAAAAATGGTATTATTAGCTTTATTTTAACAACAAATATTTTATCGCCAGTGTTCATAATAAACAACATTACTTTTGATAGTAACTAAGGTTGTCCGGATACCAATATTTTGGTACCGGTACCAAAATTATTTCGATACTTTTGCAAATAAAAGGGACCATTGAAAAGTGGCATTGGCGGCTTTATTTTAACAAAAAATATTTCATTGCCAGACTTCTTAAATAAACGGCGTTACTTTTAATAGTAACTAAGGTTTTCCCGATACCAATATTTTGGTACCGATACCAAATTGCATTTCGATATGTTTCTAAATGAAAGGGACCACTGAAAAATGGTATTATTGGCTTTATATTAAGAACAAATATCTTATCGCCAGTGTTCATAATAAAACGGCATTACTTTTAATAGATACCAATATTTTGGTACTGGTACCAAATTTATTTCGACACTTTTCTAGGCTTTTTAAAACAAAAGGGACCAAAGAAAAATGGCATAATGGCATATTTTAACAATAAATATTTTATCGCCAGAGTTCTTGATTAAAGGGCGTTACTTTTAATAGTAACTAAGGTTGTCCCAATACCAACATTTTGGTACCGGTACCAAAACTATTTCAATACTTTTCTAAATAAAAGGGACCACTGAAAAATGTCATTATTGGCTTTATTTTAACAAAAAATATTTTATCACCAGTGTTCATAATAAACAGTATTACTTTTAGTAGTAACTAAGGTTGTCCTGATACCAATATTTTGGTACCGGTACCAAAATTATTTTTCGATACTTTTCGAGGCTTTTCAAAACAAAAGGTACCAAAGAAAAATGGCATAATTGGCTTTATTTTAACAAAAATTATTTTATCGCCAGTGTTCCTAACAAACGGCATCACTTTTAATAGATACCAATATTTTGGTACTGGTACCAAACTTATTTCGATACTTTTCGATTCTTTTCTAAATAAAAGGGACCACAGAAAAATGGCCTAATTGGCTTTATTTTAACAAAAAATATTTTATCGCCAGAGTTCTTAATTAAAGGGCGTTACTTTTAAGAGTAACTAAGGTGGTCCCGATACCAATATTTTGGTACCGGTACCAAAATTATTTTGATACTTTTCAAAACAAAAGGAACCAAGAACAATGGCATAATTGGCTTTATTTTACCCAAAAATATTTTATCGCCAGAGTTATTAATCAAAGGGCCTTACTTTTAATAGTAACTAAGGTTATCCCATTTCCAATATTTCTGTACCGGTACCAAAATTATTTCCATACTTTTGTAAATAAAAGGGATCATTGAAAAGTGGCATTGGCGGCTTTATTTTAACAAAAAATATTTCATTGCCAGACTTCTTAAATAAACGGCGTTACTTTTAATAGTAACTAAGGTTTTCCCGATACCAATATTTTGGTACCGGTACCAAAATGCATTTCGATATGTTTCTAAATGAAAGGGACCACTGAAAAATGGCATTATTGGCTTTATATTAAGAACAAATGTCTTATCGCCAGTGTTCATAATAAAACGGCATTACTTTTAATAGATACCAATATTTTGGTACTGGTACCAAATTTATTTCGACACTTTTCTAGGCTTTTTAAAACAAAAGGGACCAAAGAAAAATGGCATAATGGCATATTTTAACAATAAATATTTTATCGCCAGAGTTCTTGATTAAAGGGCCAACATTTTGGTACCGGTACCAAAACTATTTCAATACTTTTCTAAATAAAAGGGACCACTGAAAAATGTCATTATTGGCTTTATTTTAACAAAAAATATTTTATCACCAGTGTTCAAAATAAACAGTATTACTTTTAGTAGTAACTAAGGTTGTCCTGATACCAGTATTTTGGTACCGGTACCAAAATTAATTTTGATACTTTTCGAGGCTTTTCAAACCAAAAGGGACCAAAGAAAAATTTAATAATTGGCTTTATTTTAACAAAAAATATTTTATCGCCAGTGTTCCTAATAAAGGGCATTATTTTTAATAGATACCAATATTTTGGTACTGGTACCAAACTTATTTCGATACTTTTCGATTATTTTCTAAATTAAAGAGACCACAGAAAAATGGCATAATTGGCTTTATTTTAACAAAAAATATTTTATCGCCAGAGTTCTTAATTAAAGGGCGTTACTTTTAAGAGTAACTAAGGTGGTCCCGATACCAATATTTTGGTACCGGTACCAAAATTATTTTGATACCGGTACCAAAATTATTTTGATACTTTTCAAAACAAAAGGGACCAAGAAAATGGCACAATTGGCTTTATTTTAACAAAAAATATTTTATCGCCAGAGTTATTAATCAAAGGGCGTTACTTGTAATAGTAACTAAGGTTGTCCTGATACCAGTATTTTGGTACCGGTACCAAAATTATTTAGATACTTTTCGAGGCTTTTCAAAACAAAAGGGACCAAAGAAAAATGGCATAATTGGCTTTATTTCAACAAAAAATATTTTATCATTAAAGTTCTTAATTAAAGGGTGTTACTTTTAATAGTAACTAAGGTTATCCCAATACCAACATTTCGGTACCGGGACCAAAATTATTTCGATACTTTTCTGAACAAAAGGGACCAAGAAAAATGGCACAATTGGCTTTATTTTAACAAAAAATATTTTATCGCCAGAGTTATTAATCAAAGGGCCTTACTTTTAATAGTAACTAAGGTTGTCCTGATACCGATATTTTGGTACCGGTACCAAAATTATTTCGATACTTTTCGAGGCTTTTCAAAACAAAATGGACCAAAGAAAAATGGCATAATTGGCTTTATTTTACCTCAAAAAATTTTATCGCCAGAGTTTTTAATAAACGGCGTTACTTTTAACAGTAACTAAGGTTGTCCCGGTACCAATATTTTGGTACTGATACCAAAAGTATTTCGATACTTTTCGATATTTTTTGTAAATAAAAGGGACCACAGAAAAATGGCATTATTGGCTTTATTTTAACAAAAAATATTTTAACAAAACATATTTTATCGCCAGAGTTCTTAATAAACGGCGTTAATTGTAATAGTAACTAAGGTTGTCCTAAATTAAAGGTATTAAAGGTACCAAAATTATTTCGATACTTTTCGAGGCTTTTCAAAACAAAATGGACCAAAGAAAAATGGCATAATTGGCTTTATTTTACCTCAAAAAATTTTATCGCCAGAGTTTTTAATAAACGGCGTTACTTTTAATAGTAACTAAGGTTGTCCTGATACCAATATTTTGGTACCGGTACCAAAATTATTTCGATACTTTTCGAGGCTTTTCAAAACAAAAGGGACCAAAGAAAAATGGCATAATTGGCTTTATTTTAACAAAAAATATTTTATCGCTAAAGTTCTTAATTAAAGGGCGTTACTTTTAATGGTAACTAAGGTTATCCCAATTCCCATATTTCGGTACCGGGACCAAAATTATTTTGATACTTTTCAAAACAAAAGGGACCAAGAAAAATGGCATATTTGGCTTTATTTTAACAAAAAATATTTTATTGCCAGAGTTATTAATCATAGGGCGTTACTTTTAATAGTAACTAAGGTTGTCCTGATGCCAATATTTACCAAATTATTCGATACTTTTCGAGGCTTCTTAAAACAAAAATGACGAAAGAAAAATGGCATAATTGGCTTTATTTTAACAAAAAATATTTTATCACTAAAGTTCTTAATTAAAGGGCGTGACTTTTAATGGTAACTAAGGTTATCCCAATACCAACATTTCGGTACCGGGACCAAAATTATTTCGATACTTTTCTGAACAAAAGGGACCAAGAAAAACGGCACAATTGGCTTTATTTCAACAAAAAATATTTTATCGCCAGAGTTATTAATAAGAGGGCATTACTTTTAATAGTAACTAAGGTTGTCCTGATACCGATATTTTGGTACCGGTACCAAAATTATTTCCATACTTTTCAAAACAAAAGGTACCAAAGAAAAATGGCATAATTGGCTTTATTTTAACAAAAAATATTTTATCGCTAAAGTTCTTAATTAAAGGGCGTTACTTTTAATAGTAACTAAGGTTATCCCAATTCCAATATTTCGGTACCGGGACCAAAATTATTTTGATACTTTTCAAAACAAAAGGGACCAAGAAAAATGGCATATTTGGCTTTATTTTAACAAAAAATATTTTATTGCCAGAGTTATTAATCATAGGGCGTTACTTTTAATAGTAACTAAGGTTGTCCTGATGCCAATATTTACCAAATTATTCGATACTTTTCGAGGCTTCTTAAAACAAAAATGACGAAAGAAAAATGGCATAATTGGCTTTATTTTAACAAAAAATATTTTATCACTAAAGTTCTTAATTAAAGGGCGTGACTTTTAATGGTAACTAAGGTTATCCCAATACCAACATTTCGGTACCGGGACCAAAATTATTTCGATACTTTTCTGAACAAAAGGGACCAAGAAAAACGGCACAATTGGCTTTATTTCAACAAAAAATATTTTATCGCCAGAGTTATTAATAAGAGGGCATTACTTTTAATAGTAACTAAGGTTGTCCTGATACCGATATTTTGGTACCGGTACCAAAATTATTTCCATACTTTTCAAAACAAAAGGTACCAAAGAAAAATGGCATAATTGGCTTTATTTTAACAAAAAATATTTTATCGCTAAAGTTCTTAATTAAAGGGCGTTACTTTTAATAGTAACTAAGGTTATCCCAATTCCAATATTTCGGTACCGGGACCAAAATTATTTTGATACTTTTCAAAACAAAAGGGACCAAGAAAAATGGCATATTTGGCTTTATTTTAACAAAAAATATTTTATTGCCAGAGTTATTAATCATAGGGCGTTACTTTTAATAGTAACTAAGGTTGTCCTGATGCCAATATTTACCAAATTATTCGATACTTTTCGAGGCTTTTTAAAACAAAAATGACCAAAGAAAAATGGCATAATTGGCTTTGTTTTAACAAAAAATATTTTATCGCTAAAGTTCTTAATTAAAGGGCGTTACTTTTAATGGTAACTAAGGTTATCCCAATACCAACATTTCGGTACCGGTACCAAAATTATTTCGATACTTTTCTGAACAAAAGGGACCAAGAAAAATGGCACAATTGGCTTTATTTTAACAAAAAATATTTTATCGCCAGAGTTATTAATCAAAGGGCGTTACTTTTAATAGTAACTAAGGTTGTCCTGATACCGATATTTTGGTACCGGTACCAAAATTATTTCGATACTTTGAGGCTTTTCAAAACAAAAGGGACCAAAGAAAAATGGCATAATTGGCTTTATTTTAACAAAAAATATTTTATCGCTAAAGTTCTTAATTAAAGGGCGTTACTTTTAATGGTAACTAAGGTTATCCCAATACCAACATTTCGGTACCGGTACCAAAATTATTTCGATACTTTTCTGAACAAAAGGGACCACAGAAAAATGGCATTATTGGCTTTATTTTATCGCCAGAGTTCTTAATAAACGGAGTTACTTTTAATAGTAACTAAGGTTGTCCCGATACCAATATTTTGGTACCGGTACCAAAATTATTTTGATACTTTTCAAAACAAAAGGGACCAAGAAAACTGGCATATTTGGCTTTATTTTAACAAAAAATATTTTATCACCAGAGTTAGTAATCAAAGGGCGTTACTTTTAATAGTAACTAAGGTTGTCCTGATACCGATATTTTGGTACCGGTACCAAAATTATTTCGATACTTTTCGAGGCTTTTCAAAACAAAATGGACCAAAGAAAAATGTCATAATTGGCTTTATTTTACCCCCAAAAATTTTATCGCCAGAGTTTTTAATAAACGGCGTTACTTTTAATAGTAACTAAGGTTGTCCCAAATACCAATACTTTGGTACTGATAGCAAAACTATTTCGATACTTTTCGATATTTTTTCTAAATACAAGGGACCACAGAAAAATGTCATAATTGGTATGAGAATATGGGTACGGCTAGCAGCGTGATCCCCAGGACGGCAGACAGAAGAGGTTCCAACATGGCTCACCGAGTAGAAGTAACACTGCAGAGGAGCGTCCTTGTCCTCCTCGTCCACAAAGAGACCCCCGATGATGTAGAGCTGGTTGTCCTGCGAGGTCAGGCTGACGTGGTTGCGAGGGACCTGCTCCGACATGGCGGCCAGGAAACACTCGTTCTCGTTGACGTCGTACGCCACCGCCGCCGTGTCGTTCACCATCAGGATGAAGTCCCGGGCGTACATGCCGTGTCGGCGCCTGTCGTTCAGGAAACCGGGGAAGAGGCCGGCGCCCTCGTCCTCCTCGCCGTCCTTCTTGGCGGGGGTCTCCGGGAGCTTCCCCTTGAAGGCGTCCCGCACGGCCTGGACGGTCTTCTGGAGCTCGGGGTCGGCCCTGACCAGCTCGTCGCTCTCCACTTTCTCTTTGAAGTACTTCTCGGGCAGCAGGCGGAAGCGGACGCAGTCGAAGGCGTCCTTCAGGACCTTGGCGCGCTTTTCCTTGTCGTAGCGCACCCAGGCCATGACGGTCTCGAACACCGTCTCCTCGCGCTCCACGTTGAGCGCGTCGCCGCCGATGACGGCGAAGAGCTCGTGGGCGGCCAGCTTGAGGAACTCCTCGTCTTGGCGCAGCAGCTGGAAGCGGTCGGCGATGTAGTCGCGGGCGGCGACGGCCAGCCGGGGACAGTTGAGCACCAGGCCCATCCTGAAGATGGCCATGCAGTTGCCCGTGGAGATCTTCTTCTGGAGGTAGTTGACGCAGACGGTGAAGACGGACGGGATCTGGAATTTGTTGGCCACGGCGATGATGTCCTGGACGTTGTCGTCCGTGAGGTCGATCTCGGCCGAGTAGAGGTACTGGACGATCATGTCCAGGACGGCGGGGTTGACGTCCTCCAGCACCACCTCCTTGGTGTTCTCCACCTCCTTCCCGTCCTCCGTGAAGAAGACCTCGCGGAAGTACGGGCTGCAGGCGGCCATGATGAGCCGGTGGCAGGGCAGGCTGCGGTCGCCCACCTTCAAGGTGCAGTCCACAAACTTGTTCTCGTTCAGCAGCTCCTTCAGACCGTCCTGGAGCAGGGTGCTCTGGAACAGGCGCAGCTCCTCCTTGACGGCGTTGGGGTCCATGATGGCGTGGTGGAAGACGGCGAGCACAGGGTCCTCGAGGCACTCAGTCCCGGCTGGAAAAGGGCAGTCGAGAGAAAGGGGTCGCCGTGTGAAGACCCCTGGAATAGAACCCGGCTCCGCCTCTCGCTAAATATAGCTCCGTGCTCGCAGGAATCTGCCCGGCGTTGGCGAGCAGCTGCTGTCATCGACGGAAAGAAGCAACTGGTCTGCCGGGGGAGAGCTGGGCGTCATCACACCAGTTGGGACAATAGTGTCAGAGAGCTGGAATGGATCTTGGATCTTCTGGGATATCTCGAGCCTCTTCTGGCATCTAAGACGAAACTATGACTCACAACACGATATCATTCATCAATATAGAGCATGAATTGATTAACGTGGACCCCGACTTAGACAAGTTGAAAAACTTATTGGGGTGTTACCATTTAGTGGTCAATTGTACGGAATATGTACTGTACTGTGCAATCTACTAATAATATGTACTGTACTGTGCAATCTACTAATAATATGTACTGTACTGTGCAATCTACAAATAATATGTACTGTACTGTGCAATCTACTAATAATATGTACTGTACTGTGCAATCTACTAATAATATGTACTGTACTGTGCAGTCTACTAATAATATGTACTGTACTGTGCAATCTACTAATAATATGTACTGTACTGTGCAATCTACTAATAATATGTACTGTACTGTGCAATCTACTAATAATATGTACTGTACTGTGCAATCTACTAATAATATGTACTGTACTGTGCAGTCTACTAATAATATGTACTGTACTGTGCAATCTACTAATAATATGTACTGTACTGTGCAATCTACTAATAATATGTACTGTACTGTGCAATCTACTAATAATATGTACTGTGCAATCTACTAATAATATGTACTGTACTGTGCAATCTACTAATAATATGTACTGTACTGTGCAATCTACTAATAATATGTACTGTACTGTGCAATCTACTAATACAAGTATCAATCAAGCAATCAATCAAAAATTCTTACTCCTATTATTTGAAACTGGATTTTGCATGTCACTAAAGTTATATAAGCCTTGCTTGTTCAATGTTTAATGCAAAACTTGTTTGGGTCCCTATTAAAAGGTTATTTTGTTCAACCTTGGCCCACTCTGTGTTTGAGTTTGACACCCCTGACTTAAACCGTCGTTGCTCGGGTTCCATGCACCACTCAGGAAGGACACGCTTGAGCAGGTTTGACTCTTGTTTATTTGACTTTCAAGGAAGTCTTTTGTGCCGTCGCCGCTCCTGCTGCTCGCTCCTCCATGACGCTCGGTTGGCCGCGTCTCGGTCGTACTTGCTCTTTTCCCTGTTGCTCTCGCTTCTCATGCGCTGCTGCGGACTCTCCTCCTTCTGCCCCGATCTCTCCTCCTTCTCCCCTTTTATGCAGCGTAAGTGAAGTGAAGTGAATTATATTTATATAGCGCTTTTCTCTAGTGACTCAAAGCGCTTTACATAGTGAAACCCAATATCTAAGTTACATTTAAAGCAGTGTGGGTGGCACTGGGAGCAGGTGGGTAAAGTGTCTTGCCCAAGGACACAAGGGTATTTGACTAGGATGGCGGAAGCGGGAATCGAACCTGGAACCTTCAAGTTGCTGGCACGACCACTCTACCAACCGAGCTATACCGCCCTACCGTAAGGAGAAATGTTAATCGTCTGCCGGTGCGCGATCCACACACTTGAATTAGATTGCGGCGTCGCTCCCGGCACGCCCCGCCTCTCCGCTCAACCGCATTCTCCGCCTCCTTGCCGTCGTCGCTCGGGTTCCATGCACCACTCAGGAAGGACATGCTTGAGCAGGTTTGACTCTTGTTTTTTTGACTTTCAAAGAAGTCTTTTGTGCCGTCGCCGCTCCTCCATGACGCTCGGTTGGCCGCGTCTCCGTCGTACTTGCTCTTTTCCCTGTTGCTCTCGCTTCTCATGCGCTGCTGCGGACTCTCCTCCTTCTCCCCTTTTAAGCAGCGTGAGGAGAAATGTTAGTCATCTGCCGGTGCGCGATCCCCGCACTTGAATTAGATTGCGGCGTCGCTCCCGGCACGCCCCGCCTCTCTGCTCAACTGCATTCTCCGCCTCCTTGCCGTCGTCGCTCGGGTTCCATGGACCACTCAGGAAGGACATGCTTGAGCAGGTTTGACTCTTGTTTATTTGACTTTCAAGGAAGTCTTTTGTGCCGTCGCCGCTCCTCCATGACGCTCGGTTGGCCGCGTCTCCGTCGTACTTGCTCTTTTCCCTGTTGCTCTCGCTTCTCATGCGCTGCTGCGGACTCTCCTCCTTCTCCCCTTTTAAGCAGCGTAAGAAGAAATGTTAGTCGTCTGCCGGTGCGCGATCCACACACTTGAATTAGATTGCGGCGTCGCTCCCGGCACGCCCCGCCTCTCTGCTCAACTGCATTCTCCGCCTCCTTGCCGTCGTCGCTCGGGTTCCATGGACCACTCAGGAAGGACATGCTTGAGCAGGTTTGACTCTTGTTTATTTGACTTTCAAGGAAGTCTTTTGTGCCGTCGCCGCTCCTCCATGACGCTCGGTTGGCCGCGTCTCCGTCCTACTTGCTCTTTTCCCTGTTGCTCTTGCTTCTCATGCGCTGCTGCGGACTCTCCTCCTTCTCCCCTTTTAAGCAGCGTAAGAAGAAATGTTAGTCGTCTGCCGGTGCGCGATCCACACACTTGAATTAGATTGCGGCGTCGCTCCCGGCACGCCCCGCCTCTCCGCTCAACTGCATTCTCCGCCTCCTTGCCGTCGTCGCTCGGGTTCCGTGGACCACTCAGGAAGGACATGCTTGAGCAGGTTTGACTCTTGTTTATTTGACTTTCAAGGAAGTCTTTTGTGCCGTCGCCGCTCCTCCATGACGCTCGGTTGGCCGCGTCTCCGTCGTACTTGCTCTTTTCCCTGTTGCTCTCGCTTCTCATGCGCTGCTGCGGACTCTCCTCCATCTGCCCCGATCTCTCCTCCTTCTCCCCTTTTAAGAAGCGTGAGGAGAAATGTTAGTCGTCTGCCGGTGTGCGATCCAGGCACTTGAATTAGATTGCGGCGTCGCTCCCGGCACACCCCGCCTCTCCGCTCAACTGCATTCTCCGCCTCCTTGCCGTCGTCGCTCGGGTTCCATGGACCACTCAGGAAGGACATGCTTGAGCAGGTTTGACTCTTGTTTATTTGACTTTCAAGGAAGTCTTTTGTGCCGTCGCCGCTCCTCCATGACGCTCGGTTGGCCGCGTCTCCGTCGTACTTGCTCTTTTCCCTGTTGCTCTTGCTTCTCATGCGCTGCTGCGGACTCTCCTCCTCCCCTTTTAAGCAGCGTAAGAAGAAATGCTAGTCGTCTGCCGGTGCGCGATCCACGCACTTGAATTAGATTGCGGCGTCGCTCCCGGCACGCCCCGCCTCTCCGCTCAACTGCATTCTCCGCCTCCTTGCCGTCGTCGCTCGGGTTCCATGGACCACTCAGGAAGGACATGCTTGAGCAGGTTTGACTCTTGTTTATTTGACTTTCAAGGAAGTCTTTTGTGCCGTCGCCGCTCCTCCATGACGCTCGGTTGGCCGCGTCTCCGTCGTACTTGCTCTTTTCCCTGTTGCTCTTGCTTCTCATGCGCTGCTGCGGACTCTCCTCCTCCCCTTTTAAGCAGCGTAAGAAGAAATGCTAGTCGTCTGCCGGTGCGCGATCCCCGCACTTGAATTAGATTGCGGCGTCGCTCCCGGCACGCCCCGCCTCTCCGCTCAACTGCATTCTCCGCCTCCTTGCCGTCGTCGCTCGGGTTCCATGGACCACTCAGGAAGGACATGCTTGAGCAGGTTTGACTCTTGTTTATTTGACTTTCAAGGAAGTCTTTTGTGCCGTCGCCGCTCCTCCATGACGCTCGGTTGGCCGCGTCTCCGTCGTACTTGCTCTTTTCCCTGTTGCTCTTGCTTCTCATGCGCTGCTGCGGACTCTCCTCCTCCCCTTTTAAGCAGCGTAAGAAGAAATGCTAGTCGTCTGCCGGTGCGCGATCCCCGCACTTGAATTAGATTGCGGCGTCGCTCCCGGCACGCCCCGCCTCTCCGCTCAACTGCATTCTCCGCCTCCTTGCCGTCGTCGCTCGGGTTCCATGGACCACTCAGGAAGGACATGCTTGAGCAGGTTTGACTCTTGTTTATTTGACTTTCAAGGAAGTCTTTTGTGCCGTCGCCGCTCCTCCATGACGCTCGGTTGGCCGCGTCTCCGTCGTACTTGCTCTTTTCCCTGTTGCTCTCGCTTCTCATGCGCTGCTGCGGACTCTCCTCCTTCTGCCCCGATCTCTCCTCCTTCTCCCCTTTTATGCAGCGTAAGTGAAGTGAAGTGAATTATATTTATATAGCGCTTTTCTCTAGTGACTCAAAGCGCTTTACATAGTGAAACCCAATATCTAAGTTACATTTAAAGCAGTGTGGGTGGCACTGGGAGCAGGTGGGTAAAGTGTCTTGCCCAAGGACACAACGGTAGTGACTAGGATGGCGGAAGCGGGAATCGAACCTGGAACCTTCAAGTTGCTGGCACGACCACTCTACCAACCGAGTCATACCGCCCTACCATAAGGAGAAATGTTAATCGTATGCCGGTGCGCGATCCCCGCACTTGAATTAGATTGCGGCGTCGCTCCCGGCACGCCCCGCCTCTCCGCTCAACCGCATTCTCCGCCTCCTTGCCGTCGTCGCTCGGGTTCCATGGACCACTCAGGAAGGACATGCCTGAGCAGGTTTGACTCTTGTTTATTTGACTTTCAAGGAAGTCTTTTGTGCCGTCGCCGCTCCTGCTTGACGCTCGGTTGGCCGCGTCTCCGTCGTACTTGCTCTTTTCCCTGTTGCTCTTGCTTCTCATGCGCTGCTGCGGACTCTCCCCCTTCTCCCCTTTTAAGCAGCGTAAGAAGAAATGTTAGTCGTCTGCCGGTGCGCGATCCACGCACTTGAATTAGATTGCGGCGTCGCTCCCAGCACGCCCCGCCTCTCCGCTCAACTGCATTCTCCGCCTCCTTGCCGTCGTCGCTCGGGTTCCATGGACCACTCAGGAAGGACATGCTTGAGCAGGTTTGACTCTTGTTTATTTGACTTTCAAGGAAGTCTTTTGTGCCGTCGCCGCTCCTCCATGACGCTCGGTTGGCCGCGTCTCCGTCGTACTTGCTCTTTTCCCTGTTGCTCTTGCTTCTCATGCGCTGCTGCGGACTCTCCTCCTTCTCCCCTTTTAAGCAGCGTAAGAAGAAATGTTAGTCGTCTGCCGGTGCGCGATCCACACACTTGAATTAGATTGCGGCGTCGCTCCCGGCACGCCCCGCCTCTCCGCTCAACCGCATTCTCCGCCTCCTTGCCGTCGTCGCTCGGGTTCCATGGACCACTCAGGAAGGACATGCTTGAGCAGGTTTGACTCTTGTTTATTTGACTTTCAAGGAAGTCTTTTGTGCCGTCGCCGCTCCTCCATGACGCTCGGTTGGCCGCGTCTCCGTCGTACTTGCTCTTTTCCCTGTTGCTCTCGCTTCTCATGCGCTGCTGCGGACTCTCCTCCTTCTGCCCTGATCTCTCCTCCTTCTCCCCTTTTAAGCAGTGTGTGTGTGAGTTGTGAGTTAGTGAGTTATATTTATATAGCACTTTTCTCTAGCGACTCAAAGCGCTTTACATAGTGAAACCCAATATCTAAGTTACATTTAAACCAGTTACATTTAAACCACTCTACCAACCGAGCTATACCGCCCTACCGTAAGGAGAAATCGTCTGCCGGTGCGCGATCCACGCACTTGAATTAGATTGCGGCATCGCTCCCGGCACGCCCCGCCTCTCCGCTCAACTGCATTCTCCGCCTCCTTGCCGTCGTCACTCGGGTTCCATGAACCACTCAGGAAGGACATGCTTGAGCAGGTTTGACTCTTGTTTATTTGACTTTCAAGGAAGTCTTTTGTGCCGTCGCCGCTCCTCCATGACGCTCGGTTGGCCGCGTCTCCGTCGTACTTGCTCTTTTCCCTGTTGCTCTCGCTTCTCATGCGCTGCTGCGGACTCTCCTCCTTCTCCCCTTTTAAGCAGCGTGAGGAGAAATGTTAGTCGTCTGCCGGTGCGCGATCCACACACTTGAATTAGATTGCGGCATCGCTCCCGGCACGCCCCGCCTCTCCGCTCAACCGCATTCTCCGCCTCCTTGCCGTCGTCGCTCGGGTTCCATGGACCACTCAGGAAGGACATGCTTGAGCAGGTTTGACTCTTGTTTATTTGACTTTCAAGGAAGTCTTTTGTGCCGTCGCCGCTCCTCCATGACGCTCGGTTGGCCGCGTCTCCGTCGTACTTGCTCTTTTCCCTGTTGCTCTCGCTTCTCATGCGCTGCTGCGGACTCTCCTCCATCTGCCCTGATCTCTCCTCCTTCTCCCCTTTTAAGCAGCATAAGGAGAAATGTTAGTCATCTGCCGGTGCGCGATCCACGCACTTGAATTAGATTGCGGCGTCGCTCCCGGCACGCCCCGCCTCTCCGCTCAACTGCATTCTCCGCCTCCTTGCCGTCGTCGCTTGGGTTCCATGGACCACTCAGGAAGGACATGCTTGAGCAGGTTTGACTCTTGTTTATTTGACTTTCGAGGAAGTCTTTTGTGCCGTCGCCGCTCCTCCATGACGCTCGGTTGGCCGCGTCTCCATCGTACTTGCTCTTTTCCCTGTTGCTCTTGCTTCTCATGCGCTGCTGCGGACTCTCCTCCTTCTCCCCTTTTAAGCAGCGTAAGAAGAAATGTTAGTCGTCTGCCGGTGCGCGATCCACACACTTGAATTAGATTGCGGCATCGCTCCCGGCACGCCCCGCCTCTCCGCTCAACCGCATTCCCCGCCTCCTTGCCGTCGTCGCTCGGGTTCCATGGACCACTCAGGAAGGACATGCTTGAGCAGGTTTGACTCTTGTTTATTTGACTTTCAAGGAAGTCTTTTGTGCCGTCGCCGCTCCTCCATGACGCTCGGTTGGCCGCGTCTCCGTCGTACTTGCTCTTTTCCCTGTTGCTCTTGCTTCTCATGCGCTGCTGCGGACTCTCCTCCTTCTCCCCTTTTAAGCAGCGTAAGAAGAAATGTTAGTCGTCTGCCGGTGCGCGATCCACACACTTGAATTAGATTGCGGCGTCGCTCCCGGCACTCCCCGCCTCTCCGCTCAACCGCATTCTCCGCCTCCTTGCCGTCGTCGCTCGGGTTCCATGGACCACTCAGGAAGGACATGCTTGAGCAGGTTTGACTCTTGTTTATTTGACTTTCAAGGAAGTCTTTTGTGCCGTCGCCGCTCCTCCATGACGCTCGGTTGGCCGCGTCTCCGTCGTACTTGCTCTTTTCCCTGTTGCTCTCGCTTCTCATGCGCTGCTGCGGACTCTCCTCCTTCTGCCCTGATCTCTCCTCCTTCTCCCCTTTTAAGCAGCGTAAGAAGAAATGTTAGTCGTCTGCCGGTGCGCGATCCAGGCACCTGAATTAGATTGCGGCGTCGCTCCCGGCACGCCCCGCCTCTCCGCTCAACCGCATTCTCCGCCTCCTTGCCGTCGTCGCTCGGGTTCCATGGACCACTCAGGAAGGACATACTTGAGCAGGTTTGACTCCTGTTTATTTGACTTTCAAAGAAGTCTTTTGTGCCGTCGCCGCTCCTCCATGACGCTCGGTTGGCCGCGTCTCCGTCGTACTTGCTCTTTTCCCTGTTGCTCTCGCTTCTCATGCGCTGCTGCGGACTCTCCTCCTTCTCCCCTTTCAAGCAGCATAAGAAGAAATGTTAGTCGTCTGCCGGTGCGCGATCCACACACTTGAATTAGATTGCGGCGTCGCTCCCGGCACGCCCCGCCTCTCCGCTCAACCGCATTCTCCGCCTCCTTGCCGTCATCACTCGGGTTCCATGGACCACTCAGGAAGGACATGCATGAGCAGGTTTGACTCTTGTTTATTTGACTTTCAAAGAAGTATTTTGTGCCGTCGCCGCTCCTCCATGACGCTCGGTTGGCCGGGTCTCCGTCGTACTTGCTCTTTACCCTGTTGCTCTTGCTTCTCATGCGCTGCTGCGGACTCTCCTCCTTCTCCCCTTTTAAGCAGCGTGAGGAGAAATGTTAGTCGTCTGCCGGTGCGCGATCCAGGCACCTGAATTAGATTGCGGCGTCGTTCCCGGCACGCCCCGCCTCTCCGCTCAACCGCATTCTCCGCCTCCTTGCCGTCGTCGCTCGGGTTCCATAGACCACTCAGGAAGGACATGCTTGAGCAGGTTTGACTCTTGTTTATTTGACTTTCAAGGAAGTCTTTTGTGCCGTCGCCGCTCCTCCATGACGCTCGGTTGGCCGGGTCTCCGTCGTACTTGCTCTTTTCCCTGTTGCTCTCGCTTCTCATGCGCTGCTGCGGACTCTCCTCCTTCTGCCCCGATCCCTCCTCCTTCTCCCCTTTTAAGCAGCGTAAGAAGAAATGTTAGTCGTCTGCCGGTGCGCGATCCAGGCACTTGAATTAGATTGCGGCGTTGCTCCCGGCACGCCCCGCCTCTCCGCTCAACCGCATTCTCCGCCTCCTTGCCGCCATCTTGGGCAGGGCGCCTCTCCACAAACACAATTCTATATATTTGGTTTTGAAAATGCGAAATTGGAAAATAGCATGTTTGAATTGTTCCCTCCGTGGAAGGACTAGGGACACCCCGACTGGACGTAGAAAAGCGGGTCAGCGCTTCAGACTCCAAACAAAATGCAACATCGACGGTTGTTGTTTATCAACACAAAATCCACTTTTAATAACTTCCTTCCTGAATATCCACACAGGCCTGATGGATGTTTGCCTGTGGAACTCCCGTCTGATGACAAGTCAGAGCGGCGTAGTCTGATCTATCTTTAGTGAGAACTGTTACCTAACTCCACACAGTCCTCACACGGCTCAGGCATTGATCCACTCCCTCCTACTTAAGCCCACAAACGTGCTCCTCTGGCTCGTCCGGCACTTGTCGGGACGTTAAAACTTGTCAGAAGAAGACGGGACCTACAACTCAAACAATGCAGGTTTGGTTATTTTCCCAGTTCCTTGAATACAACATCTGGTGGAGCTCTGAAGGCCAGGAAAGCTGCACCAAAGCAGCAAATAAAGTGACCTAAATAACAGAAATACATCAACGCCTTCCCTGAATCCTGTGAAAGTGTTAAATAGGAGACGTCAGGATTGTGCCGATTGACGGAGATTCAACCGATCCCCGCCAATAAGGGGTCTACGAACTTTTTGGACTGGGCTAAAAAATGTTTTGCATATATACATGCAAAAAAGGTGGCAATAAATACTGATAAAGTTGAGGAATGCTCATCAAACACTTATTTGGAACATCCCACAGGTGTGCAGGCTAATTGGGAACAGGTGGGTGCCATGATTGGGTATAAAAACAGCTTCCCAAAAAAAGGTTCAGAGAATCTGGAGAAATCACTCCACGTAAGCAGCATGGCCGGAAACCAACATTGAATGACCGTGACCTTCCATCCCTCAGACGGCACTGTATCAAAAACCGACATCAATCTCTAAAGGATATCACCACATGGGCTCAGGAACACTTTTTATAGCCATGATTGGCTATAAAAACAGCTTCCCGAAAAATTGCTCAGTCTTTCACAAGAAAGGATGGGGCGAGGTACACCCCTTTGTCCACAACTGCGTGAGCAAATAGTCAAACAGTTTAAGAACAACCTTTCTCAAAGTGCAATTGCAAGAAATTTAGGGATTTCAACATCTACGCTCCATAATATCATCAAAAGGTTCAGAGAATCTGGAGAAATCACTCCACGTAAGCGGCATGGCCGGAAACCAACGTTGAATGACCGTAACCTATCAAAAACCGACATCAATCTCTAAAGGATATCACCACATGGGGTCAGGAACACTTCATAAAACCACTGTCACTAAATACAGTTGGTCGCTACATCTGTGAGTGCAAGTTAAAGCTCTACTATGCAAAGCGAAAGCCATTTATCAACAACATCCAGAAACGCCGCTGGCTTCTCTGGGCCCGAGATCATCTAAGATGGACTGATGCAAAGTGGAAAAGTGTTCTGTGGTCTGACGAGTCCACATTTCAAATTGTTTTTGGAAATATTCGACATTGTGTCATCCGGACCAAAGGGGAAGCGAACCATCCAGACTGTTATCCACGCAAAGTTGAAAAGCCAGCATGTGTGATGGTATGGGGGTGCATTAGTGCCCAAGGCATGGGTAACTTACACATCTGTGAAGGCACCATTAATGCTGAAAGGTACATACAGCTTTTGGAACAACATACGGCGCCTTCCGCCCGACTGTAGCTGAGATAAGCACCAGCGGCCCCGCAACCCCAAAAGGGAATAAGCAGTAGAAAATGGATGGATGGATGGATATGTTGCCATCTAAACGCCGTCTTTTTCATGGACGCCCCTGCTTATTTCAGCAAAACATTGCCAAGCCACATTCAGCACGTGTTACAACAGCGTGGCTTCGTATAAAAAAGAGTGCAGGTACTTTCCTGGCCCGCTTGCAGTCCAGACCTGTCTCCCATGGAAAATGTGTGAAGCGTAAAATAGGACAGCAGAGACCCCGGACTGTTGAAGGACTGAAGCTCTACATAAAACAAGAATGGGAAAGAATTCCACTTTCAAAGCTTCAACAATTATTTTCCTCAGTTCCCAAACGTTTATTGAGTGTTGTTAAAAGAAAAGGTGATGTAACACAGTGGTGAACACGCCCTTTCCCAACTACTTTGGCACGTGTTGCAGCCAGGAAATTCTAAGTTAATTATTATTTGCAAAAAAATTAACAAAGTTTATGAGTTTGAACATCAAATATGTTGTCTTTGTAGCATATTCAACTGAATATGGCTTGAAAAGGATTTGCAAATCATTGTATTCTGTTTATATTTACATCTTATACAATTTCCCAACTCAAATGGAAACGAGGTTTGTACACATATATAGCACTCCCTGACTACCTGAGGGCACCACAGACTGTTAATGCTTTTAAAAAAGGCTTAAAAACCCTCCTTTTAATTTTTTTTTTTTTATATGTATGTATGCTATTTCTAGCTATTACGCTGTTGTAGTTTTCTGTTTGAATTTTTTTTATTATTTATTTCATTTGCTATTTGTGGTTCTGGCGTTGTTTTGTTTTGTATTTTTTTTGTTTTTTAAATGCACTGTAGCACATTGAGGTTGTTTGCTCAATGTAAAGTGCTTTTACAAATAAAATCTATTATTATTATGATTATTATCTGTGACGCCGTCATCTAACGAGCGCTGACCCCGGGGTCTTTCTAAGCCTCTTGTAGGAAAACAAGTGGCCTATTTCTGTGGCGTGAAGTCTCAACACCTCCTCCCGCTTCTGTCAGCACAACACACGGCCGGGCCGCTATGATGACTCTGGAAATATACATGAACAGACGGGCCCCCGCATAATTATCACCCGGTAACCTATTTGGATCCGGGTCTTGTCTGGGGCTGGTGAGCAAACAGTAGGTCTTGTGTGCCAAGGAGGTCAGCACACCTACCTTTGGGCTAGGGAGGACATCTCCTGAAGGCCCCCCGCTCTCCTTGGACCCCCAGTGGCCCTTGAGGCCCCTGAATAAAAGGCAAGCAGCACCGTATTGAGACAGAATGGAATATCCCGCATCAGCACCAGGACTTGATGACATGTAAGCGTGTGAAATGTCATTGGAAAGGTGGTATTTAAATCCCCAGTCTGGATTAGGTGGGGATAAAAGATGGTTTACCGTTAACACCTGTGACCTTAAAGGGGAGCTGCATTTGTCTTATTCTGCCTATTATTCACAATCCTAATCCTTATGCTGCTTTATGCATTCCAAGTTGTAAAATATGGCAAGTAGGAGGAGGCTAACTATTGTGCCCATAAACCTGCTCCCAGTGCCACCCACACTGGTTTAAATGTAACTTAGATATTGGGTGTCACTATGTAAGGCGCTTTGAGTCACTTGAGAAAAAGCGCTATATAAATATAATTCACTATCACTATCACTATTAAGCCCTTGAAGAAAATTCCAAATACATTGTATGACCCGAATATTAACCAAGTAGATATATTCCTTTCATTTTCTAGACCAGGGGTCAGCAACCTTTTGGAAAGCAGGAGCTACTTCTTGGGTACTGATTAATGCCAAGGGCTACCAGTTTGATACACACTTGCCAGAAATAGCCAATTTGCTCATTTTACCTTAAATAAATAAATCTATCCATCCATCCATCCATTTTCTACCTATATAAATATAAAAAATCAATCAATCAATCAATGTTTACTTATATAGCCCTAAATCACTAGTGTCTCAAAGGGCTGCACAAACCACTACCACATCCTCGGTAGGCCCACATAAGGGCAAGGAAAACTCACACCCAGTGGGACGTCGGTGACAATGATGACTATGAGAACATGATACTGTGATACTGATGATGCTGATGACTATGAGAACATATGAGAACATGATACTGTGAAAGATCAATCCTTAATGGATCCAACACAGTCGCGAGAGTCCAGTCCAAAGCGGATCCAACACAGCAGCGAGAGTCCCGTTCACAGCGGAGCCAGTAGGAAACCATCCCAAGCGGAGGCTGATCAGCAGCGCAGAGATGTCCCCAGCCGATACACAGGCGAGCAGTACATGGCCACCGGATCGGAAAGGAGAGTGGGACATAGAAGAAAAAGAAGAGAAACGGCAGATCAACTGGTCTAAAAAGGGAGTCTATTTAAAGGCTAGAGTATACAAATGAGTTTTAAGGTGAGACTTAAATGCTTCTACTGAGGTGGCATCTCGAACTGTTACCGGGAGGGCATTCCAGAGTACTGGAGCCCGAACGGAAAACGCTCTATAGCCCGCAGACTTTTTTTGGGCTTTGGGAATCACTAATAAGCCGGAGTCCTTTGAAGGCAGATTTCTTGCCGGGACATATGGTACAATACAATCGGCAAGATAGGATGGAGCTAGACCGTGTAGTATTTTATACGTAAGTAGTAAAACCTTAAAGTCACATCTTAAGTGCACAAAAAAAATGGGTATTTCTTTCTTTCCGTCATTCCATCGTACATTTTTTTTCCTTTTTACGGAAGGCTTTTTGTAGAGAATAAATGATGAAAAAAACACTTAATTGAACGATTTAAAGGAGGAAAAAACAGGAAAAAAATGAAAGTTACATTTTGAAACATACTTTATCTTCAATTTCGACTCTTTAAAATTCAAGATCCAACCGAAAAAAAAGAATAGAAAAACTAGCTAATTTGAATCTTTTTGAAAAAATTCAAAAAATAATTTATGGAACATCATTAGTAATTTTTCCTGATTAAGATTAATTTTAGAATTTTGATGACATGTTTTAAATAGGTTAAAATCCAATCTGCACTTTGTTAGAATATATAACAAATTGGACCAAGCTATATTTCTAACAAAGACAAATCATTATTTCTTCTAGATTTTCCAGAACAAAAATTTTGAAAGAAATTCCAAGATTTTGAAATAAGATTTAAATTTGATTTTAAAGATTTTCTAGATTTGCCAGAATATTTTTTTTGAATTTTAATCATAATAAGTTTGAAGAAATATTTCACAAATATTCTTCGTTGAAAAAACAGAAGCTAAAATGAAGAATTAAATTAAAATGTATTTATTATTCTTTACAATAAAAAAAAAAATGTACTTGAACATTGATTTAAATTGTCAGGAAAAAAAGAGGAAGGAATTAAAAGGTAAAAAGGTACATGTGTTTAAAAATCCTGAGGGGACGGCGTGGCGAAGTTGGTAGAGTGGCTGTGCCAGCAATCTGAGGGTTACTGGTTCAATCCCCACCTTCTACCATCCTAGTCACATCCGTTGTGTCCTTGAGCAAGACACTTCACCCTTGCTCCTGATGGGTCCTGGTGAGCGCCTTGCATGGCAGCTCCCTCCATCAGTGTGTGAATGTGTGTGTGAATGGGTGAATGTGGAAATAGTGTCAAAGCGCTTTGGGCTCCTTAAAAAGGGGTAGAAAAGCGCTATACAAGTACAAACCATTTAAAAATCCTAAAATAATTTTTAAGGTTGTATTTTTTCTCTAAAACTGTCTTTTTGAAAGTTATAAGAAGCAAAGTAAAAAATATAAATGAATTTATTTAAACAAGTGAAGACCTAGTCTTTAAAATATTTTCTTAGATTTTCAAATTCTATTTGAGTTTTGTCTCTCTAAGAATTTAAAATGTCAAGCAAAGCGAGACCAGCTTGCTAGTAAATAAATACAATTTAAAAAATAGAGGCAGCTCACTGGTAAGTGCTGCTATTTGAGCTATTTTTAGAACAGGCCAGCGGGCGACTCATCTGGTCCTTACGGGCGACCTGGTGTTGGTGACCCCTGTTCTAGATAATCCTATTTATATCACCATATGAAATAGAATGTACTTCACTAATTATTATTTACAAACCCCGAAAGCAGTGAAGTTGTCAGGTTGTGTAAATGGTAAATAAAAAGAGAATACAACAAATTCTTTTCAACTTATATTCAATTGAATAGACTGCAAAGACAAGATATTTCATGTTCTAACCTGGAAAATGTTGTTATTTGTTGCAAGTATTAGCTCATTTGGACTTTGATGGCTGCAACATGTTTCAAAAAAGCTGGCACAAGTGGCAAAAAAGAGTGAGAAAGTTGAGGAATGCTCATCAAAGACTTATTTGGAACATCCCACAGGTGAACAGGCTAATTGGGAACAGGTGGGTGCCATGATTGGCTATAAAAGCAGCGCCCATGATATATACATATACACATGTATACATATATACTGTATGCATATATATACATATACATACATATATACATGTATACATATCAATACATACACACATATATATATACATACACATGTATACATATACACATACATATATATATATACATATGTATACATATACATATGTATACAAATACATATATATACATACATACATATATATACACAAACATACATACATGTGTGTGTGTGTATATATATATATATATATATGTATACATATACATATGTATACAAATACATATATATATACATACATATATATACACAAAAATACATACATGTGTGTGTGTGTATATATATATGTATATATATATATATATATATATATATATATATATATATATATATACACATACATATATATATATACCACAGAACTTTCCTCCAGAAGGTCTTATCTTTGTCCATGTGGTGTCAGATGAAACAAAAATGGAGCTGTTTGGCCACAATACCCAGCAATATGTTTGGGGGATAAAAGGTGAGGCCTTTAATCCCAGGAACACCACACCTACCGTCAAGCATGGTGGTGGTAGTATTATGCTCTGGGCCTGTTTTGCTATCAATGGAACTGCTGCTTTAAATGGGACAATGAAAAAGGAGGATTAGCTCTAAATTGTTCAGGACAAACTAAAATCTTTAGCCCGGAGGTTGAGTCTTGGGTGCAGTTGTGTGTTCCAACAGGACAATGACCCCAAACACACATCAAAAGTGGTAAAAGAATGGCTAAATTAGGCTAGAATAAAGGTTTTAGAATAGCCTTCCCAAAGTCCTGACTTAAACGTGTGGACAATGCTGAAGAAAAAAGTCCATGTCACACAAAAAAAATAAGAGTTGTAGAAATGATTGG
Source organism: Nerophis ophidion (assembly GCF_033978795.1). Taxonomy (NCBI): domain Eukaryota; kingdom Metazoa; phylum Chordata; class Actinopteri; order Syngnathiformes; family Syngnathidae; genus Nerophis; species Nerophis ophidion. Next base: position 3,282,468 of record NC_084616.1, read on the forward strand.
AAACTGAAGACAGCCACTAGTTGTGTGCATCACATACACACCCACTGCTGAAAACATGAGTACCACATTAGAAATGCTCATGTCTGCTGTGTCCTAAATAAATATGTAGCTAAATATCAATAATATAAACATTTAATATGAGTTACAGCACAAAGCTCACCACTCATGTCGCACCTGTTTGTGTCTCAGGTGGCGTCCACGCTGTCATTGATGGCCACTGTCAGGAAGTCAAGTTAGGAGCGACTGCGAGACTCCGCCCACCTGCTGAGAAAAACACTCACTGGACCACTTTTGGTTTTTTTTAGAGAACGATCCATCAACAAAATCTCTGAGAAACATGACAGTTATCCTTCAAATGTATAACAACAACAAATATGTATAAACACACATATTGAATATACATTATGTACAAACCCTGTTTCCATATGAGTTGGGAAATTGTGTTAGATGTAAATATAAACAGAATACAATGATTTGCAAATCCTTTTCAAGCCATATTCAGTTGAATATGCTACAAAGACAACATATTTGATGTTCAAACTCATAAACTTTATTTTTTTTTTGCAAATAATAATTAACTTAGAATTTCATGGCTGCAACAGGTGCCAAAGTAGTTGGGAAAGGGCATGTTCACCACTGTGTTACATCACCTTTTCTTTTAACAACACTCAATAAATGTTTGGGAACTGAGGAAACTAATTGTTGAAGCTTTGAAAGTGGAATTCTTTCCCATTCTTGTTTTATGTAGAGCTTCAGTCCTTCAACAGTCCGGGGTCTCCGCTGTCCTATTTTACGCTTCATAATGCGCCACACATTTTCCATGGGAGACAGGTCTGGACTGCAGGCGGGCCAGGAAAGTACCCGCACTCTTTTTTTTTTACGAAGCCACGCTGTTGTAACACGTGCTGAATGTGGCTTGGCATTGTCTTGCTGAAATAAGCAGGGGCGTCCATGAAAAAGACGGCGCTTAGATGGCAGCATATGTTGTTCCAAAACCTTTCAGCATTAATGGTGCCTTCACAGATGTGTAAGTTACCCATGCCTTGGGCACTAATGCACCCCCATACCATCACACATGCTGGCTTTTCAACTTTGCGTGGATAACAGTCTGGATGGTTCGCTTCCCCTTTGGTCCGGATAACCCAATGTCGAATATTTCCAAAAACAATTTGAAATGTGGACTCGTCAGACCACAGAACACTTTTCCACTTTGCATCAGTCCATCTTAGATGATCTCGGGCCCAGAGAAGCCGGCGGCGTTTCTGGATGTTGTTGATAAATGGCTTTCGCTTTGCATAGTAGAGCTTTAACTTGCACTTACAGATGTAGCGACCAACTGTATTTAGTGACAGTGGTTTTCTGAAGTGTTCCTGAGCCCATGTGGTGATATCCTTTAGAGATTGATGTCGGTTTTTGATACAGTGCCGTCAGAGGGATGGAAGGTCACGGTCATTCAATGTTGGTTTCCGGCCTCACGTGGAGTGATTTCTCCCGATTCTCTGAACCTTTTTTTGGGAAGCTGTTTTTATACCCAATCATGGCACCCACCTGTTCCCAATTAGCCTGCACACCTGTGGGATGTTCCAAATAAGTGTTTGATGAGCATTCCTCAACTTTATCAGTACTTATTGCCACCTTTCCCAACTTCTTTGTCACCTGTTGCTGGCATCAAAATCTAAAGTTAATGATTATTTGCAAAAAAAAACATGTTTATGAGTTTGAACATCAAATATGTTGTCTTTGTAGCATATTCAACTGAATATGGCTTGAAAAGGATTTGCAAGTCATTGTATTCTGTTTATATTTACATCTAACACAATTTCACAACTCATATGGAAACAGGGTTTGTATTTACACACATATTGTATACATTATGTACATACATACATACATACATACATGCATGCAGTTTTCTCTGCGCCACAGCTAAGGAATGAACACTTTCCTGCTGTCTCCATGGCGACACAAAAACCCTTGTCTTTTTTCCTTACTCAACTGCAGAGAGTATCAGGCGCTGAAACAGGCACGTATGCGCTGCAATTGTTAGGCGTGAGCAAGGATTGAGACTCGGCGAAGGCCTTTACAGCGAAACCTCCGACAAAGGATGTCCAACAATTTGTGAGTGCAACTAATGACGGAAAATGAGCAAAAGGGACTAAAGTGACGATAACCACAGAACAGGAAATACAACGTAATACAAAATTCGATTCAATATCAACAACAATGAGGATTCTCATTAGAATGCAAAAAAACAACTATTTTATTTATATATTTTAAACATAAAAAAATATTATATGTACACCTAACTCTTTTCTGGGTACTCTACAGTATTAGTTCTACTTTACACTCTATTGTACATTTGGTTTTAAATATTGCATTCAAAGTGATAGTGTGTTATTGCTTTTGTCACTGCATTTTCAGAACGGTTAAATGTCAATAAATATTTACTATAATTAAATCCATAATTATACTAATACGAATGTTTTAACCAAAACATTAAATTATACTTAATTACATGTGTCTTGAAAAGGGTTAACTATAGACACATATTTGTTGTAATTAAATATATACATGATTATACGAAAAAAAAAAAAATTAATATTACATAATGAAAAAAATGTTCCCCTTTGATCGTCCTTCTCCCTTACTTCATCAGCTCAGTTTTTTTTAAATATTTTATTAGAGTCACCAAAACAAAGGATGTCGGCAAAATAAAAATAGTTCACTTTTTATTTTTGTCAGTTAAAAATGGATACAAAATAGGCTACACAAAAAGTCTTTTTTGTTAAAACAAAACCAAAAGAACTAATGACAAAAATAAAACCTGAAAAAAATATAATCTTAATAGTTTGGGCGTGCATTTCAAGATGTGACTATTTTTTCTTCATTTTCAGAAATGGATTTCAAATTACTTTGAACCCTGCAGGGGTGGCGCTAATTTGCCTTCATGACATCAAACCACAGCTAATAAACAACTTATTCCACCTCCATGTTCAACTTAGAGCAAGTGGCGTCAGCGTTAGTCAGGCAGCTCCACCACGCTCATGCAGGCAAAAAGGGCTCATTAAATAGTCTAAATTATAAAGTGGAAATCTGATTTTTGGCCCATGTTGAGAACAGAAGTAAAGTGAAGAGCAAACCAAATTTGAACATGATCAAAAAAAAACTGGTGGCTGTGTTTTGCGAACAAGAATCCGATAAATAGTCCAAACTAAAAGTGAAAATCTGATTTTTGGTCCATGTTGAAAACAGAAGTAAAGTTAAGAGCACACCAAATTTAAACATGATCAAAATAAAACTGTAGGCTGTGTTCTGCGAACAAGAATCCGATAAAAAGTCTGAATTAAAATTGGAAATCTGATTTTTGGCCCATGTTGAGAACAGAAGTAAAGTTAAAAGCAAACCAAATTTGAACATGATCAAAAAACAAACTGTGGGCTGTGTTCTGCAAACAAAAATCCAATAAATAGTCAAAATTAAAAGTGAAAATCTGATTTTTGGTCCATGTTGAGAACAGAAGTAAAGTTAAGAGCAAACCAAATTTGAACATGATCAAAATAAAACTGTGGGCTGTGTTCTGCGAACAAGAATCCAATAAATAGTCAAAATTAAAAGTGAAAATCTGATTTTTGGTCCATGTTGAGAACAGAAGTAAAGTTAAGAGCAAACCAAATTTGAACATGATCAAAATAAAACTGTGGGCTGTGTTCTGCGAACAAGAATCCGATAAATAGTCCAAATTAAAAGTGAAAATCTGATTTTTGGCCCATGTTGAGAACAGAAGTAAAGTTAAGAGCAAACCAAATTTGAACATGATCAAAACAAAACTGTGGGCTGTGTTCTGCGAACAAGAATCCAATAAATAGTCAAAATTAAAAGTGAAAATCTGATTTTTGGTCCATGTTGAGAACAGAAGTAAAGTTAAGAGCAAACCAAATTTGAACATGATCAAAATAAAACTGTGGGCTGTGTTCTGCGAACAAAAATCCAATAAATAGTCAAAATTAAAAGTGAAAATCTGATTTTTGGTCCATGTTGAGAACAGAAGTAAAGTTAAGAGCAAACCAAATTTGAACATGATCAAAAAAAAAAACTGTGGGCTGTGTTCTGCGAACAAGAATCCAATAAATAGTCAAAATTAAAAGTGAAAATCTGATTTTTGGTCCATGTTGAGAACAGAAGTAAAGTTAAGAGCAAACCAAATTTGAACATGATCAAAATAAAACTGTGGGCTGTGTTCTCCGAACAAAAATCCAATAAATAGTCAAAATTAAAAGTGAAAATCTGATTTTTGGTCCATGTTGAGAACAGAAGTAAAATTAAGAGCACACCAAATTTAAACATGATCAAAATAAAACTGTGGGCTGTGTTCCGCGAACAAGAATCCGATAAAAAGTCCAAATTAAAAGTGGAAATCTGATTTTTGGCCCATGTTGAGAACAGAAGTAAAATTAAGAGTACACCAAATTTGAACATGATCAAAATAAAACTGTGGGCTGTGTTCTGCGAACAAGAATCCAATAAATGGTCAAAATTAAAAGTGAAAATCTGATATTTGGCCCATGTTGAGAACAGAAGTAAAGTTAAGAGCACACCAACTTTAAACATGATCAAAATAAAACTGTGGGCTGTGTTCCGCGAACAAGAATCCGATAAAAAGTCCAAATTAAAAGTGGAAATCTGATTTTTGGCCCATGTTGAGAACAGAAGTAAAATTAAGAGTACACCAAATTTGAACATGATCAAAATAAAACTGTGGGCTGTGTTCTGCGAACAAGAAGCCAATAAATAGTCAAAATTAAAAGTGAAAATCAGATTTTTGGCCCATGTTGAGAACAGAAGTAAAATTAAGAGTACACCAAATTTGAACATGATCAAAATAAAACTGTGGGCTGTGTTCTGCGAACAAGAAGCCGATAAATTTGAAGTTACGCATATGATTCATTCAATTAGGTCGATTTTAAAAGTACTTTTAAAGGAGGCGATCCTGATGCCGATACAAATATATATGAAATAATAAAGTGATGCAAGTGATGGAGTCAAAATATACAAATCTGAAGCGCAAAATTAAATAAGGTCATTCTTGATTTTTCTGACTGGATTTACCGATTAAAAAAAACGATATGATAAAAGTCCTATTCCGGCAAGTAAGGCTTGTATCATTTCTCTACCATCCCAACAAAGTAATAATAAATACAAAATTAAAATACAGCAAACCTATTTTTAACACACAAGCCAAAGAAAAAGCACAACATAACTTAGAAATCGGTAGCAATAAGAAACAACGCGGACAATATTACGTTTACGTGGATTTTGTATGCAATCTAAAGGCATGGGTTTGCGAACTGGGTTTTAGTATACCGATCATCATGTCGGCACACCAGTTCCGAGTTTATCTACAAAATCGGTAAATATGACAAAATACGAAATACTTTTTTATGTCTGAAAGTCAGCATTTAAAAAAAATTAAATGACATCTTTAAGTGCACTGAACAGGAACATTACAAGAAGAACGTAAGACCACTTAGCGCTTCAAGTGCTCTTTTTTCGGAACCTTCTGGAAGCATCCACCCAATCCCATAGGAATGTCGGATTTGTTAAAAGGTAAATGATCACTAAGCCAGAAGAAAAATAACTTGGCACACCTGAGACTGTGAACATCCAACATACCGACACATCCCATTACACTTTTTTTTTTTACCTGCTAGCTTCCACCGGAACACACCTTTTGAGAACGACACCCCAAACCCAATCCATTGCTTGCATCTTCTTCTTCTTACCGAGATCCATACCTTTTTGGGGATAACACTAAGCTAAATGCCTCTTGGTCGGCAAACACCTCTAAAAAGACGGCGACTACAACCTAAAAGTCACTCACTTCTTGCACAGGCCACTTCCGACACCCGACCATTCCATAAATAATTTAAATACCGCTACACCACCGCTAAAAAGGTGGTGCCGCAGACAAGTGCCGCACTATTTTTGGTGGGAGATTTTCAGTTAGAAAAACGACAAGACATTTAGCACCACACCTCGCTTAAACACTTTAGTGGACCCTCAGAAGTTTGGCGACCAAACATCGGAAAATGGCATAAAATTTAGCAACTATTATTACGAAAAAAAAATGTGTGCATGTTTATACCCTTGATACCAAAGAAGAAAATGATCATTTAACAAGCTAAGTTAAAAAAAAACGTGTTTTATCGTTTTTAACGTTTACCAGTAACTTATTTAGCACAATTTAGCGATGTTAAAATTATATTTACTGGTGGTGTTTAAAAGACAAAAAAAGTAGCAACAAGCTTTATCGTTTACTTCTTTTCACACCTACGTGACGTTTACCAACGTGAAAAGTGATCTAAATTAGAATAACGAGACAAAAAAAAAACGTCACTACAAGTTTTGGCATTTGCGATGTTTACTACGAACAACTTTTCCCACCTGTACTCGGTGTGAAAAGTGACCTAAATGTATTGATAGAATACAAACATTTGCAATTGTTTTAGGACGTGATGTGTAGCGACTTAAAAACAGCGGGAGTATTAACGTTAACTAATAATGTTTCACACGTCGGGTGATGGTTAAAGATGCAAAAATGTTACCTAATTTTAATGACGGAACAAAAGTTGTACGTCTAAACTTCTTTTTACACTTTGTCCAATTTTACATTCGTGTTCAACAATGCTAAAATGTTATTTTAATTGTAAAAATGGAACAAATAACTTTGCTGCGCGTTTTAGCATTTTTAACGTTTACCACCAAAAAATATGCTATGAGTTTTAACGGTTACTATAGACTACTTTTTACACGCGGATGATGAGTAACGATGCAAAAATGATGCTTAAAAATTGTTTGTGTAAACCTTTTTTGCACGTCCGCCATGTTTAACGATGCAAAAATTGTACTTTACAAGTTTCCCAGTTTTTAACTTGAACTGATATTCATCCGACTTCACATTTGCGAAGTTTAACAATGTAACGTACATTTCAATAATAGATGTGCTGAGAACTTTTTTTGTTCCAACGTCGGGTATTAACAACTTCTTTTCACACGTACGTGACGTTTGACCAGGTTTAAGTATTTGTGTTTTGTAATGTTTTTTTGTTTTTTTAACTAATTACACGTACATGATTTAATGATGTGAAAATGTTACTCAAATTGATAAATCGGAAAAAAGTTTTTAAGTTAACGTTTAATTTTAATAACTTTTTACACGTAGATAATGTTTAACAAGGCGAAACTGTTACTCATATTGACGTAACGTTTACTTTTAACGTTTTACACGTAGGTGACATCGAACGATGCGAAACTGTTACTCGTATTGACGTAACGTTACTTTTAATAACTTTTTATACATATGTGACGTTTAACAAAGTGAAACTGCTACTCGTATTGACGTGACGTTTACTTTTGAGTAAAGTTTTACACGTAGGTGACATATAACGATGCAAAACGGTTACTCGTATTGACGGTAACATTACTTTAGATAACTTTTTACACAGGTAATGTTTAACGATGCAAAACTGTTACTCATTAATGTTAAGGTTTACTTTCAATAACTTTTTACACATAGCTAACGTTTAATGATTCAAAACTTACTTGTATTGACGTTAACGTTTTTTTTTGATAACTTTTACACATTGTTGACGTTCAACGATGCGAAACTGTTACTCGTATTGACATTAACGTTTACTTTTACACGTTGACGTTTAACGATGCGAAACTGTTACTCGTATTGAAGTTAACGTTTACTTTTACACGTTGTTGACGTTTAACGATGCAAAACTGTTACTCGTATTGACGTTGTTTACTTTTACACGTTGTTGACGTTTAACGATGCGAAACTGTTACTCGTATTGACGTAACGTTTACATTTAATGTTTTACGCATAGGTGACATCAAGCAATGCAAACCTGTTACTCTAATTGACGTTAACGTTACTTTTGATAACTTTTCACATGTAGTTGACGATAAACAATGCGAAACTGTTACTCGTATTGACGTTAACGTTTAATTTTAATAACTTGTTACTACACAGGTGACGTTTAACGATGCGAAACTGTTACTCATATTGACGTAACGTTTACGTTTAATAATGTTTTACGCGTAAGTAACATCAAGCAATGCAAACCTGTTACTCTAATTGACGTTAACGTTACTTTTGATAACTTTTCATATGTAGTTGACGTTAAACGATGCAAAACTGTTACTCGTATTGACGTAACGTTTCATCTTAATAACTTTTTATACATAGGTGACGTTTAACGATGCAAAACTGTTACTTGTATTGACGTAACGTTTCATCTTAATAACTTTTTATACATAGGTGACGTTTAACGATGCAAAACTGTTACTTGTATTGACGTAAACGTTACTTTTGATAACTTTTTATACGTAGGTGACGTTTAAAAAGGTGAAACTGCTACTCATGACGTAACGTTTACTTTTGATAACATTTTACACTTAGGTGACATCTAACGATGCAAAACTGTTACTTGTATTGACGTAAACGTTACTTTTAATAACTTTTTACACATTGGTGACGTTTAACGATGCAAAACTGTTACTTGTATTGACGTAAACGTTACTTTTGATAACTTTTTATACAAAGGTGACGTTTAAAAAGGTGAAACTGCTTCTCATAATGACGTAACGTTTACTTTTGATAAAATTTTACACTTAGGTGACATCTAACGATGCAAAACTGTTACTCGTATTGACGTCACCTTTACTTTTAATAACTTTTTACACATTGCTGACGTTCGTCGTTTTGATAGAACAAAAAAAAAAAGTTGCTACGAATCTTTGCTATTTTAAGGTTTTCATACTATGTTAAAAACTTTTAAAAGTTTTTAACTTTAAAAACGGAAATGTGTCTCTTCTTTACGAACATTTGTGATGTTAAACAATGCCAAAATGTTACTTTAATGAAAATGATGGCAATAGCGCTCAAATGCTACGGTTTATCGTAACTTGCATAAAGTATTTTTACTAACATCTTTGAACAACGCTCAAATGTTACTTAATTGGTAACGGCAAAAACCGAACTAAAATATTTTGCGATGTTTTATCGTTTGCGACATTTTTTTTTTTTTTTGCAAAAATGTTACTTGAACAGGAACATTAATGGAAATAAGTTTAATTGTTTGTAATATTTACGATTAACAGTTACATAAACATTTTTGCATTTTAACGCACGTATTAAACTACTTCAAAATAGTACTTAAAAAGGAACAATGAAAGTTGCTTCAGGTTTTTCCCAAAAACATAACTTTTTTTGCACTTGCAAGACGTTCTAAAATCTTATTTAAATGGGAAGAAGTAATGTGAAATTGTACCCACGTTCAATTCCACTGTTGGTAAACTTCCGAGGGTCCACCGCGCTACTTTAGCCCTGTGACTGACTGGTTCACGACAAGGAACAGCTTGTATTAAAACGTCCACGTTTCCCACAATCCCGACATAAATCTCCTCCGTCCTTCTTTCGTACTTCTAGCTTTCCCCCAGAACCTGCGACAGGTCGCCAAAGTCGCAGTCGAACAGTTCGCTGATTCCCGTGCCGTCCTCCAGCCCAAAGTGGTAGTCGTGGCTGTGAGGCGGGGACAAGTTGATGAAGCCGTCCAACGGGAGGGCGAGGCTTTCACCGTTCAGGAAGTCCGTGGAGAAGTTGAAGTCCGCCATGTCCCCCAAGCTGGGGAACGGGTCGCCCCCCAAAAGGGGTTCTGCCATAGAGAAGGACAAGGTCAACAAAAACTGCATAAAAACACTCAAATCTTGACTAAATTAACTGGAAATGATTTGCAGAGCTTAAAAAACAAACTACATAAATATTAAATTTTTATTGCACCATGTATGTTTTTTAAATAAACCACTTGCCTAAAAAGACACAAAATTGCCTAAATGTGTGCTTTCTTATTTCTTCTTCTTTTTCAGAAAATAGTCTAAAGCAAAGAAAAACTTCAACACAGACGAAACTTTATTTTTTTGCTTGTGATATTAAGATATAAATATCAAACAGCTTTACTAAGTTAAATAAAATCAAGAAATATATACATATATATATATTGACGGAGGTAGATATCTACATATATCCATATTTAAGAGTTATTTCTTTCTATAGTCATATGTGCAATAGCTAGTGTTTTCTATTTGTACTCTTTCTATTTTATAATCTCATGTCCATGGTACACTACAAGTTAACCTTGGCTTTAGGAATGTGAGGAGTGGCAATACTCCCTTCTTATCTCATTCTGTGCCCAGCTAAAGATGGGGGCGAGGGAGATATTGAAAAAAAGACAGCGCTTCTGTGAGGTTTTCAGATCAACTAGGCGACGCAATTTGAATGTGTTGTTTTTAGGTTGGGCTCTCCAAAGCTTTGGAATAAATTGCAAAATACTTATTCTGTTCTGGGTGATCATTTAAACTCAGTTTATGTGTCAGCAAAAGAACTTGGGATTGACCAGCAACTTAAATTCCCTTGGAGGAACATCTGGTCCTAACGCAACAATATATATATTTATATATATATACTTTATGAGGCAATACTTAAATGAAACAAAAATCTTAAAAAATGCCCGTATTTTATCGGGCAGTACCTATTTTGGTTATGTTTTAAAATAAATGTGTTTAAAGAGTTAAACTAAATAAATAAATATCATTGTAATACAAAAATAAAACAATGCACTGTCATTTTTGGGAAGTATTTTTTGTTATGCTATTAAGATACAAAAATATACATGTTTTACAAAGTTAAACTGAATAATGGGGGCGAGGGAGATATTGAAAAAAAGACAGCGCTTCCGTAAGGTTTTCAGATCAACTAGGTGACGCGATTTGAATGTGTTGTTTTTAGGTTGGTCTCTCTAAAGCTTTGGGATAAATTGCAAAATACTTATTCTGTTCTGGGTGATCATTTAAACTCAGTTTATGTGTCAGCAAAAGAATTTGGGATTGACCAGCAACTTAAATTCCCTTGGAGGAACATCTGGTCCTAACGCAACAATATATATATATATATATATATATATATATATATATATATATATATATATATATATATATATACTTTATGAGGCAATACTTAAATGAAACAAAAATCTTAAAAAATGCCCGTATTTTATCGGGCAGTACCTATTTTGGTTATGTTTTAAAATAAATGTGTTTAAAGAGTTAAACTAAATAAATAAATATCATTGTAATACAAAAATAAAACAATGCACTGTCATTTTTGGGAAGTATTTTTTGTTATGCTATTAAGATACAAAAATATACATGTTTTACAAAGTTAAACTGAATAATGGGGGCGAGGGAGATATTGAAAAAAAGACAGCGCTTCCGTAAGGTTTTCAGATCAACTAGGTGACGCGATTTGAATGTGTTGTTTTTAGGTTGGTCTCTCTAAAGCTTTGGGATGAATTGCAAAATACTTATTCTGTTCTGGGTGATCATTTAAACTCAGTTTATGTGTCAGCAAAAGAATTTGGGATTGACCAGCAACTTAAATTCCCTTGGAGGAACATCTGGTCCTAACGCAACAATATATATATATATATATATACTTTATGAGGCAATACTTAAATGAAACAAAAATCTTAAAAAATGCCCATATTTTATCGGGCAGTACCTATTTTGGTTATGTTTTAAAATAAATGTGTTTAAATAGTTAAACAAAATAAATAAATAAATAAATAAATATCATTGTAGTATAAAAATAAAACAATGCACTGTCATTTTTGGGAAGTATTTTTTGTTATGCTATTAAGATACAAAAATATATATGTTTTACAAAGTTAAACTGAATAATGGGGGCGAGGGAGATATTGAAAAAAAGACAGCGCTTCCGTAAGGTTTTCAGATCAACTAGGTGACGCGATTTGAATGTGTTGTTTTTAGGTTGGTCTCTCTAAAGCTTTGGGATAAATTGCAAAATACTTATTCTGTTCTGGGTGATCATTTAAACTCAGTTTATGTGTCAGCAAAAGAATTTGAGATTGACCAGCAACTTAAATTCCCTTGGAGGAACATCTGGTCCTAATGCAACAATATATATATATATATATATATATATATATATATATATATATACTTTATGAGACAATATTTAAATGAAACAAAAATCTTAAAAAATGCCCGTATTTTATGGGGCAGTACCTATTTTGGTTATGTTTAAAAATAAATGTGTTTTAAAGAGTTAAGCTAAATAAATTAATAAATATCATTGTAATACAAAAATAAAACAATGCACTGTCATTTTTGGGAAGTATTTTTTGTTATGCTATTAAGATACAAAAATATATATGTTTTACAAAGTTAAACTGAACAAATATTGCATACAAATCCTTTTAAAAATGCACTAGGTACTTTACGGGGCAGTATTTTCATTATGCTATTAAGATACAAAAATAATTTTTTTTTATGGAAATAAACTTTTTTTTGTCATGAAAAAGGGAGGTTTTTTTGGGTTGGTGCACTAATTGTAAGTTTATCTTGTGTTTTTTTATGTTGATTTAATAAAAATAAATTAAAAATTATAAAAAAATTCCTCTGTGGCCCGGTACCAATCGAGCCCGGTGGTTGGGGACCACTGCTGAAAGGTACATACAGCTTTTGCAGCAACATATGTTGCCATCCATGCAACGTTATCATGGACGCCCCTGCTTATTTCAGCAAGAAAATGCCAAGCCAGGTGTTACAACAGTGTGGTTTCATAGTAAAAGAGTGCAGGTACTAGACTGGCCTGCCTGTAGTCCAGACATTGAAAATGTGTGCAGGCTAAAATATGAGGCGGGTGTGTTAGCAAAATTAGTTGTACTCGTTTTAATTGAAGATGTTCTTTGAACGGGTCGCCTAAAGTTGTTTATTGGGCTCAGGAATGTGACACTTAGCAAGAGATCCATTATCTGATCAAGCTCTGTCTCCTGTGTCTTTGATGTAACATGTGGACTTTAGTTGACCTGGGCATATATGTGTCATTTATTCTTGACCCCCAACAGAGCTAAACTGTTCCCCTTTCCTGAGTGACCCCCCTCCTCTGGGTAAACGACACCCTCTCCCCTTCACAGGACTTTGGGTATTAATTCCACTGGTGTACTGCATGTAAATGAGCATGGAGGGTGGGACTTCTGAGAATGTATAATTGTCATGTCAAATTCTAAAGGAGTTAGAACAAGCTGGAACGAACGGATGTGTCGTTCTGGTTTGGTCTCGCTTTGCAAAGCTTGTTATTATGTTTGTTACTTTAATAAATCATTTTAAAGCTATTTGTCACTAAAGGATCGTCTTTAAGAAATGTCCACGACACGGGAGACTGTTGAACAACTTAAGTTGTACATCAAGCAAGAATGGGAAATAATTCCACTTCAAAAATGTGTCTCCTCAGTTACTGAGTGTTGTTCAAAGGAAAGGCCATGTAACACACTGGTAAAAATGGCTTTTTTAGACATGTGTTGCTGCCATTACATTCTAACTTCATGATTATTTACAAAAAAATTTCATTTCTCAGTGCGAACATGAAATATTTTGTCTTTAAGTTAAAGTAGCAATGATAGTCACACACACACACACACACACACACACACACACACTAGGTGTGGTGAAATTTGTCCTCTGCATTTGACCCATCCCCTAGATCACCCTCTGGGAGGTGAGGGGAGCAGTGAGCAGCAGCGGTGCCACGCCCAGGAATCATTTATGGTCATTTAACCCCCAATTCCAACCCTTGATGCTGAGTGCCAAGCAGGGAGGTAATGGCTCTTATTTCTTTATAGTCTTTGGTATGACTCGGCCGGGGTTTGAACTCACAACCTACCCATCTCAGGGCAGACACTCTAACCCAGGGGTGTCCAAAGTGCAGCCCCGGGGGGCCATTTGAAGCCTGCAGGTCATTTTTTAACAGCCCCACGGCCCAGTTCAAAAGTATGATTGAAGAAAAAATTTAAAACATAAAAAGTATAAAGAAAGAGCAAACAGGTGGAATGTAACAATAAAATGTTGCAATGTTTACTCTAATAACACAAAGCCGCCATGCAGGCTGTTTCTTTCTTTAAATAATAATAAAGAATCAAGATCTATGTCATTATGAATTATTGACCTATTCAAGCCTCCTATTATGCACGTTAAATATTCCACTTTGAGATATTTTGGGGGAAAATTATGCTTTTTTTGTGTTTGTAAAAAAATGTATAATTTATTTTTTAACACTTTAATGAGTAGGACCCTTTTGGATCCCCAATCATTTTGGTGATTTGTTTTTAAGTGTCATTGCTCAAAGAAAAAAAAAGTATTAAAATCCATGGTGTTATGAGTTGATATTTTTAAGGCTCCAATTATTATATAATCTCAAATATTCCACTTCAAAAATTTATTGGGTGAAAATATTGCATATTTTGTGTTTTTTTCCATTAAAAAAACTGTTTTTTTTGGACAAAAAGGGCATACAACTTAAAAATTCTAAAAACGTTATATTGACAGAATGACCTAATGTTGATCTAGACCAGGGGTAGGGAACCTATGGCTCTAGAGCCAGATGTGGCTCTGTTGATGACTGCATCTGGCTCTCGGATAAATCTGAGCTGACATTGCTTAACATGATAAGTAATGAATAATTCCACTTGTAATCAGTGTTAAAAATAATGTTCAAAATATAAAACATTCTCATGCATTTTTAATCCATCCATTAGTTTTCTACCGCACCTGTTCAAGAAGTTGCGTTAATGGTAAGAAGTTATTTATTTATTATTGGTTAGTGTGGGACTTGCCCTCCTGGGGGTTCTTCAGACCACCAAGCACCGACATGAGAGCCTGTTTCAGGGTTACAATATTGTTTTATTTTTCAATAAAAAAATTGGGGCGGTATAGCTCGGTTGGTAGAGTGGCCGTGCCAGCAACTTGAGGGTTGCAGGTTCGATTCCCGCTTCCGCCATCCTAGTCACTGCCGTTGTGTCCTTGGGCAAGACACTTTACCCACCTGCTCCCAGTGCCACCCACACTGGTTTAAATGTAACTTAGATATTGGGTTTCACTATGTAAAGCGCTTTGAGTCACTAGAGAAAAGCGCTATATAAATATAATTCACTTCACTTCACTTCAATAAATCTCTCAGTTGCTTTCCAGTACTTGTATTTCCAGCCCCAACCCCATCTCTCCTCCTGGCTGCTGCTTATAACAGAGCGACAGGTGATTAGATAACAAGGCCCAGGTGGGCCGTCTACGCACTTGTCGCTGCAGGCCCGCAGGCCACGCCCCCTCCACAGTTAGCTTCAGAATAAATATGTTATTACAAAGAATAAGAGACCTATTATACTCCAGAAATGTTGGTCTTACTTAAAAATGCACATGTTTAGGTGTGTTCTGTGTTAAAAAAAATATTGTATGGCTCTTAGGGAAATATATTTTAAAATATTTGGCTTTTTGGCTCTCTCAGCCAAAAAGGTTCCCGACCCCTGATTTAGAGATTTGAAACGGCCGTGCCTGCAACTTGAGGGTTGCAGGTTCGATCCCCGCTTGTGCCATCCTAGTCACTGCCGTTGTGTCCTTGGGCAAGACACTTTACCCACCTGCTCCCAATGCCACCCACACTGCTTTAAATGTAAAAATTATATATTGGGTTTCACTATGTAAAGCGCTTTGAGTCACTAGAGAAAAAACGCTATATAAATATAATTCACTTCACTTCACTACAAATAATAATACTGAATAATGACACATTTTTAATATTTTTTGGACCAAAATCCTATGGGGACTGAGTGGAGGCCTAAATTTATATTGTTATATATATTGTATTGGTTTTTAAAATAAAAATTGTTTTTTAAAATTGCTTTGATTTTTCAGTCAGCGGCCCTCAGTGGAAAAAGTTTGGACACCCCTGCTCTAACCACTAAGCCACTTTACATTCTAATCAATTGAATATAAGTTGAAAAGGATTTGTATTCTGTTTTTATTTACCATTTACACAACGTGACGACTTCACTGCTTATGTAGGAGACACATTTGAACCAATGTGCTCTAAATCACGCACCTGTGTCACCGGCGAGCGAGGCGCCCGGCTGAGTCGCCGCCGTCACCGTAGAGGACGAGGACAAGGGCGAGGACAACGCCACCTCTAAGGCCGCCGTGGTGCTCGGCTCTTTGTCCGGTGATGTCGTGCGGCGAGGTCGTGTCTGCCGCCGGTGACGCGGCGGCGGGGAGAGGTCGACTTTTTCCGGACTACTTCCTGTCACGGGGCTGCAGACGCCGGAGCTGTCGTCCGGGCAGAGGAAGACGTCGATGGGCGCCCGCGTGCTCTTCAGCGACACCTGGTAGCCCTGAAACCAAGAAGGTGACATCATCAGTAGTCCATTCACAGCGGCCATGTTGAATAAAGGTGCGCACCTCGCTGGGGTCTGACACCTGCATCTGGGTCTCTGGTGGAGCTCGGATTACCATGACCAGCTGGTCCGGGGAATCGAAGGACTTCCTCAAGTCCTGGCAGCGCACATAGCCCAGCGTGGAGGACGCAAACGTTAAAGACCACAACCATGACCTCGAAATGGAAATACCCTGCAGCGGTTGCTAGAACGCCAGTGCGAGCTGAAAAAGCATCAAAACATGCAGGATGGTATTGATCCACTCCGGTCCTGTAGGTGGCAGTCATGCAATCCTCTTCCTGGAGCTCTATCTGGATTTAGCAGCTCACTTTTCCACTGAACTTTCCTCCGGGAGGTCTTATCTTAGTCCATGTGATGTCAGATGAAACAAAAATGGAGTTGTTTGGCCACAATATGTTTGGAGGAGAAAAGGTGAGGGCTTTAATCCCAGGAACATCAGGCCCACCGTCAAGCATGGTGGTGGTAGTATTATGCTCTGGGCCCGTTTTGCTGCCAATGGAACTGCTGCTTTAAATGGGACAATGAAAAAGGAGGATTAGCTCCAAATTCTTCAGGACAAGTTAAAATCTTTGGCCCAGAGGTTGAGTCTTGGGTCCAACTGGGTGTTCCAACAGGACAATGACCCCAAACACACCTCAAAAGCTGATTGGTCGCAATATGTTTGGAGGAGAAAAGATGAGGCCTTTAATCCCAGGAACACCATGCCTACCGTCAAGCATGGTGGTGGTAGTATTATGCTCTGGGCCTGTTTTGCTGCCAATGGAACTGCTGCTATAAATGGGACAATGAAAAAGGAGGATTAGCTCCAAATTCTTCAGGACAAGCTAAAATCTTTAGCCCAGAGGTTGAGTCTTGGGTTCAACTGGGTGTTCCAACAGGACAATGACCCCAAACACACCTCAAAAGCTGATTGGTCGCGATATGTTTGGAGGAGAAAAGGTGAGGCCTTTAATCCCAGGAACACCAGGCCTACCGTCAAGCATGGTGGTGGTAGTATTATGCTCAGGGCCTGTTTTGCTGCTTTAAATGGGACAATGAAAAAGGAGGATTAGCTCCAAGTTCTTCAGGACAAGCTAAAATCTTTAGCCCGGAGGTTGAGTCTTGGGTGCAGTTGGGTGTTCCAACAGGACAATGACCCCAAACACACCTCAAAAGCTGATTGGTCGCGATATGTTTGGAGGAGAAAAGGTGAGGCCTTTAATCCCAGGAACACCAGGCCTACCGTCAAGCATGGTGGTGGTAGTATTATGCTCTGGGCCTGTTTTGCTGCCAATGGAACTGCTGCTTTAAATGGGACAATGAAAAAGGAGGATTAGCTCCAAATTGTTCAGGACAAGCTAAAATCTTTAGCCCAGAGGTTGAGTCTTGGGTCCAACGGGGTGTTCCAACAGGACAATGACCCCAAACACACCTCAAAAGCTGATTGGTCGCAATATGTTTGGAGGAGAAAAGGTGAGGCCTTTAATACCAGGAACATCATGCCTACCGTCAAGCATGATGGTGGTAGTATTATATAGATCAGGGGTCGGCAACCGGCGGCTCTTTATCGCCGCCCTAGTGGCTCTCTGTGGCTTTTTCAAAAATATATGAAAAATAGAATGATGAGGGGGAAAAAAAAAGTTTTTTGTTTTTATTTGGTTTCTGTAGGATAGGGGTCGTCAACTTTTACCACCCAAAGAGCCATTTTGATTGATTGATTGATTGATACTTTTATTAGTAGATTGCACAGTACAGTACATATTCCCTACAATTGACCACTAAATGGTAACACCCCAATAAGTTTTTCAACTTGTTTAAGTCGGGGTCCACGTTAATCAATTCATGGTCATGTGGAGACATCAATGATAGTATTTTGAGAGGTCACCATTGAAGTTCGACACGGTAAAGAATCTGGGTATTATCTTCCACCCAACTCTCTCCTTTGAGTCACACATTAAAAGCGTTACTAAAACGGCCTTCTTTCATCTCCGTAACAGCGCTAAAATTCGCTCCATTCTGTCCACTAAAGACGCTGAGATCATTATCCATGCGTTTGTTACGTCTCGTCTCGATTACTGTAACGTATTATTTTCGGGTCTCCCCATGTCTAGCATTAAAAGATTACAGTTGGTACAAAATGCGGCTGCTAGACTTTTGACAAGAACAAGAAAGTTTGATCACATTACGCCTGTACTGTATATACCTTTATATACATATATACATACATATATACCTATACTGTATATACCTTTATATACATATATACATACATATATACCTATACTGTATATACCTTTATATACATATATACATACATATATACCTATACTGTATATACCTTTATATACATATATACATACATATATACCTGTACTGTATATACCTTTATATACATATATACATACATATACTGTATATACCTTTATATACATATATACATACATATATACCTATACTGTATATACCTTTATATACATATATACATACATATATACCTATACTGTATATACCTTTATATACATATATACATACATATATACCTATACTGTATATACCTTTATATACATATATACATACATATATACCTATACTGGCTCACCTGCACTGGCTTCCTGTGCACTTAAGATGTGACTTTAAGGTTTTACTACTTACGTATAAAATACTACACGGTCTAGCTCCATCCTATCTTGCCGATTGTATTGTACCATATGTCCCGGCAAGAAATCTGCGTTCAAAGGACTCCGGCTTATTAGTGATTCCCAAAGCCCAAAAAAAGTCTGCGGGCTATAGAGCGTTTTCCGTTGGGGCTCCAGTACTCTGGAATGCCCTCCCGGTAACAGTTCGAGATGCCACCTCAGTAGAAGCATTTAAGTCTCACCTTAAAACTCATTTGTATACTCTAGCCTTTAAATAGACTCCCTTTTTAGACCAGTTGATCTGCCGTTTCTTTTCTTTTTCTTCTATGTCCCACTCTCCCTTGTGGAGGGGGTCCGGTCCGATCCGGTGGCCATGTACTGCTCGCCTGTGTATCAGCTGGGGACATCTCTGCGATGCTGGTCCGCCTCCGCTTGGGATGGTTTCCTGCTGGCTCCGCTGTGAACGGGACTCTCGCTGCTGTGTTGGATCCTCTTTGGACTGGACTCTCGCGGCTGTGTTGGATCCATTATGGATTGAACTTTCACAGTATCATGTTAGACCCGCTCGACATCCATTGCTTTCCTCCTCTCCAAGGTTCTCATAGTCATCATTGTCACCGACGTCCCACTGGGTGTGAGTTTTCCTTGCCCTTATGTGGGCCTACCGAGGGTGTCGTGGTGGTTTGTGCAGCCCTTTGAGACACTAGTGATTTAGGGCTATATAAGTAAACATTGATTGATTGATTGATTGAAGTGAGAAATCACTGAAGGTCTGGGTGGGAAACACACAGCCCGCCACTGCCTCCTAGTGTTTCAAAACAAACATTTCTGAGCTTATAATGAAACACCAGCATACAACCTCAATTCTTGAGACTTTGCACTCATTTTAGAATTGATTTAAAAATCTTGCTGTTTGCTTTTAAAGCTTTGCATGGACTGGCATCTCGTCATCCAAATTTACACTCCTGCGCGCGGTATGAGGACCGAGATCCAGTTCGGACTCAAAAATATAAGGTAATCCGGATCATCAATTTTTCCTAAGGTAATTGTCACAAATTGAACGGCGTAGCTCGGTTGGGGGAGTGGCCCTGCCAGCAACCTGAGGGTTCCTGCTCCGATCCCCACCTTCGTTTTCCGTTCGGGCTCCAGTACTCTGGAATGCCCTCCCGATAACAGTTCGAGATGCTACCTCAGTAGAAGCATTTAAGTCTCATCTTAAAACTCATCTGTATACTCTAGCCTTTAAATAGACCTCCTTTTTAGACCAGTTGATCTGCCGCTTCTTTTCTTTCTCCTATGTCCCCCCCTCCCTTGTGGAGGGGGTCCAGTCCGATGACCATGGATGAAGTACTGACTGTCCAGAGTCGAGACCCAGGATGGACCGCTCGTCGGGACCCAGGATGGACCGCTCGCCTGTATCGGTTGGGGACATCTCTACGCTGCTGATCCGCTTGAGATGGTTTCCTGTGGACGGGACTCTCACTGCTGTCTTGGAGCCACTATGGATTGAACTTTCACAGTATCATGTTAGACCCGCTCGACATCCATTGCTTTCGGTCCCCTAGAGGGGGGGGTTGCCCACATCTGAGGTCCTCTCCAAGGTTTCTCATAGTCAGCATTGTCGCTGGCGTCCCACTGAATGTGAATTCTCCCTGCCCACTGGGTGTGAGTTTTCCTTGCCCTTTTGTGGGTTCTTCCGAGGATGTTGTAGTCGTAATGATTTGTGCAGTCCTTTGAGACATTTGTGATTTGGGGCTATATAAATAAACATTGATTGATTGATTGATTGTTTCTACCAGCCTCGTCAGGTCCGTTGTTGTCCTCGAGCGAAAAACTTCACCCTTGCTCCTGATGGGTGCTGGTTAGCTCCCGTCATCAGTGTGTGAATGGGTGAATGTGGAAGTAGTGTCAAAGCGCTTCGAGTACCTTGAAGGTAGAAAAGCGCTATACAAGTATATCCCGTTTACAAAGTCTGCATGACTAGCATTGTTGTTGATGGGGAAGGGATCTGTGGTTCTTAACACTAGATCAGTGTTTTTCCAACCTTTTTTGAGCCAAGGCACATTTTTTGCGTTGGAAAAATGCAGGACACCACCAGCAGAAATTATTAAAAAGGAAACGTGGGACGGCATAGCTCGGTTGGTAGAGTGGCCGTGCCAGCAACTTGAGAGTTGCGGGTTCGATTCCCGCTTGTGCCATCCTAGTTACTGCCGTTGTGTCCTTGGGCAAGACACTTTACCCACCTGCTCCCAGTGCCACCCACACTGGTTTAAATGTAACTTAGATATTGGGTGTCACTATGTAAAGCGCTTTGAGTCACTAGAGAAAAGCGCTATATAAATATAATTCACAATTCACAAACTGAGTTGACAGTAAAAAGTTGTCGTCACAATTGTTGGATATGACTTTAAAGCATAACCAAGCATGCATGACTATAGCTCTTGTCTCAAAGTAGGTGTACTGTCACCACCTGTCACATCACACCCTGACTTATTTGACTTTTTTGCTGTTTTCCTGTGTTTAGTGTTTTACTTCTTGTCTGGTGCTCTTATTTTGCGGGCTTTTCCCTTGTTTTGGTCTTTTCCTGTAGCAGTTTCTTGTCTTCCTTTGAACAATATTTCTACTTTGTTTTAGCAATCAAGAATTTTTCAGTTGTTTTCATTCTTCTTTGAGGGGACATTGTTGATTGTCATGTCATGTTTGGATGTAAGTTGTGGACGTCGTCTTTGCTCCACAGTAAGTCTTTGCTGTCGTCCAGCATTCTGTTTTTGTTTACTTTGTAGCCAGTTCAGCTTCAGTTTCGTTCTGCATAGCCTTCCCAAGCTTCAATGCCTTTTCTTAGGGGCACTCACCTTTTGTTTATTTTTGGTTTAAGCTGTTTCCGACATCTACAAAGCAATTAACTACCTGTTGCCACCTATTGATATGGAAGAGTATTACACGGTTAGTCTGCCCAGCTCTAGACAGCACCGACACTCAACAACAACACATCATTTACGGACTGTAATTTATGATTTGCAAAAAATATTTTTAACCCAAATAGGTGAAATTACATCATCTCCCACGGCACAGCAGACTGTATCTCACGGTTTTGAAAAACACTGCACTAGATAACAGATCACGTGACTGGCTTCCTCATTATCCTCTCAAAATCTGTGAGGAATTGATCCTATTTTGGATCATATCTATAAATTCTCGGGTTTAAATGACAACAGCAACTTGCTTTTCCCTCTAGTGGTCCCTGAAAGCTGCAACCTTCCCCAGGATTACACCACAGTGTTGTGTGTGGCGTTACACAACAGGACTGCTTTCTTTTATCTCTTAAAACCTTTGACCCCCGGACCTCAGCCCCCCCCGCCATCCAAACATGGCGCGGGAAAAGGATATCTCTTGCTCTGCGGTTCCTCGGTGAGCAGTCGCAGCTGGATGTTGCATTTGGAGAGCAGCTTGTCTAGCTGATCCTCGGCCGCCGTGAGGTCTCGCACCTCCCTCCGCAGCTTCTGATGGCGCGCCACGGTCTCCCCGTCGATCCGGTTGCCACTGCAAAGCAGGAGAGACGCGGCGGCCTTCTTTATCTCGGCTTTGCAAACCTTCTGGTGAAACAAGTCTTTTTTTCTCCCCCCTTTCTCACTTGGTTTGCAAAATTCCGGGAATATTCAAAGTTGGAAACTTTTGTTACGTTTGCACCAGATGTTCCTCCGAGGGAATTTAAGTTGCTGGTCAATCCCAAGTTGTTTTGATAACACATAAACTGATTTTAGAAAAATAACCCAGAACAGAAAAGGTATTTTGCAATTTATTCCAAAGCTTTGGAGAGACCAACCTAAAAAACAACACATTCAATTCGCATCGCCTAGTTGATCTGAAAACACAATGGACGTCTAGTCTTTTTCAATACGCCACTAGTAACTGATTAGATGACCATAGTAACTAATTAGATGACCATAGTAACTAATTAAATGACCATAGTAACTAATTAGATGACCATAGTAACTACTTAGATGACCATAGTAACGAATTAGATGACCATAGTAACTAATTAGATGACCATAGTAACTACTTAGATGACCATAGGAACTAATTAGATGACCATAGTAACTAATTAGATGACCATAGTAACTACTTAGAAGACCATAGTAACTACTTAGATGACCATAGTAACTAATTAAATGACCATAGTAACTAATTAGATGACCATAGTAACTAATTAGATGACCATAGTAACTAATTAGAGGACCATAGTAACTAATTAGATGACCATAGTAACTAATTAGATGACCATAGTAACTACTTAGAAGAAGTGAAGTGAAGTGAATTATATTTATATAGCGCTTTTCTCTAGCGACTCAAAGCGCTTTACATAGTGAAACCCAATATCTAAGTTACATTTTTAAAGCAGTGTGGGTGGCACTGGGAGCAGGTGGGTAAAGTGTCTTGCCCAAGGACACAACGGCAGTGACTAGGATGGCGGAAGCGGGAATCGAACCTGCAACCCTCAAGTTGCTGACACGGCCACTCTACCAACCGAGCTATACCGCCCCATAGTAACTAATTAAATGACCATAGTAACTAATTAGATGACCATAGTAACTAATTAAATGACCATAGTAACTAATTAGATGACCATAGTAATTAATTAAATGACCATAGTAACTAATTAGATGACTATAGTAACTAGTTAGATGACCATAGTAACTAATTAGATGACCATAGTAACTAATTAGATGACCATAGTAGCTAATTAGATGACCATAGTAACTAATTAGATGACCATAGTAACTAATTAGATGACTATAGTAACTAATTAGATGACCATAGTAACTAATTAGATGACTATAGTAACTAATTAGATGACTATAGTAACTAATTAGATGACCATAGTAACTAATTAGATGACCATAGTAATTAATTAGATGACCATAGTAACTAATTAGATGACTATAGTAACTAATTAGATGACCATAGTAACTAATTAGATGACCATAGTAACTAATTAGATGACTATAGTAACTAATTAGATGACCATAGTAACTACTTAGATGACTATAGTAACTAATTAGATGACCATAGTAACTAATTAGATGACCATAGTAACTAATTAGATGACCATAGTAACTAATTAGATGACTATAGTAACTAATTAGATGACTATAGTAACTAATTAGATGACTATAGTAACTAATTAGATGACTATAGTAACTAATTAGATGACCATAGTAACTAATTAGATGACCATAGTAACTAATTAGATGACCATAGTAACTAATTAGATGACCATAGTAACTAATTAGATGACCCCAGTAACTAATTAGATGACTATAGTAACTAATTAGATGACCATAGTAACTACTTAGATGACTATAGTAACTAATTAGATGACCATAGTAACTAATTAGATGACCATAGTAACTAATTAGATGACTATAGTAACTAATTAGATGACTATAGTAACTAATTAGATGACTATAGTAACTAATTAGATGACCATAGTAACTAATTAGATGACTATAGTAACTAATTAGATGACCATAGTAACTAATTAGATGACCATAGTAACTAATTAGATGACTATAGTAACTAATTAGATGACTATAGTAACTAATTAGATGACCATAGTAACTAATTAGATGACCATAGTAACTAATTAGATGACCATAGTAACTAATTAGATGACTATAGTAACTAATTAGATGACCATAGTAACTAATTAGATGACCATAGTAACTAATTAGATGACCATAGTAGCTAATTAGATGACCATAGTAACTAATTAGATGACCATAGTAACTAATTAGATGACTATAGTAACTAATTAGATGACTATAGTAACTAATTAGATGACCATAGTAACTAATTAGATGACCTTAGTAACTAATTAGATGACCATAGTAACTAATTAGATGACCATAGTAACTAATTAGATGACCATAGTAACTAATTAGATGACTATAGTAACTAATTAGATGACCATAGTAACTAATTAGATGACCATAGTAACTAATTAGATGAACATAGTAACTAATTAGATTACCATAGTAACTAATTAGATGACCATAGTAACTAATTAGATGACCTTAGTAACTAATTAGATGACCATAGTAACTGGTATATCATCCATAAGCGCAGATTCCGAGCATGGAAAGACTTAGTATAGTTGAAGACTTGCGTTCATTAGAAAACGTGAGTGCACATCAAAATGGCAGCTACACTTTCCAACTTAAAGATGTAAAAAAAATATTTTGGAATGTCCAGCGGGCCAGATTAAAAAGCTTAACGGGCCGCATGTGGCCCCCGGGCCTTAATTTGCCCAAGACGGATCTCACCTATTCCTATTCATTTGTCCATCAGTCAAATATTTTTAAAGACTACTCCAAATTTTTAGCTGACTATTTATATCTGTGTGTGGCATTACATTAGTCTTTTACAAGCTTTTCATCTTATTCTACACAATAAGATGGACGGTGTCCAACTTTGAATACCGTATTCCCTTGAATTGCCGCCGGGTATATAGTATGCACCTGCCTAGAATTACTGCCGGGTCAAACTCGTTTCGCAAAAGATTATTTTTTATTAGCGCATTTCTAGAATTTCTGCCGGGTCAATCTCGTTTCGCCAAATAATTAGCATATGCCTAGAATTTCCTCCGGGTCAAACTCGTCACGTCACGAGTGACACTTCACCTGTCATCATTTTCAAAATGGAGGAGGCTGATTTCAATCATTTGAAATCGCACAAAGGGAAGAAGATTAAGAGCTATTCAGTAGGATTTAAGGTCCAAGCTATTGAATATGCTAAAAAGAACAGTAAGCAGCTATGTTTTATTAATATACCGTAGCTGCGTGTGTCAAATATGAGTCATTAAATGACTCCCGCCTCCTGGTGGTAGAGGGCGCTAGTGATCCTTCTTGCGACTACTCGGCTGCAGAAGAAGTGACAACAAGCAGCGTGTGTTTATATTTTCCTCTCGCTTGCACTTTTAACATGGAGGATAACATATCTAAAATAAAACCGTTTTCTAAACTGGACTTTCAATCGAAGCAGGAGGTAATAAAGGAAGATCTCCATCGAGACAGAGAGACTTTTAAAACTGAAGAAAGATAAGGAAGACTTCTATAAACAAGTTATGGATGCTTTTGATCAGAAGGAGCTGCGCATGGACTTCATTTATAAGTAAAGGTAAGACCATAATAACGTTGTTTTTTATTAAATGCGCTTTTCATGATGGTATCCTTACATCACACTCAAATTTATAAGCGCAGGCCTAAATTTACCGCATGCCTTTGGTAAGTGCCGGAGTGAGAAGAGGTTTTAAAATAATTAGCGCCCCGGCGACAACTTTAGGAAATACGGTAATGAAAAAATGGTCCAAAATGTCTAACCTTCCCGAGCTTAACTTCCTGTGGTAACTTTCCAGCCCTCTGCGACTCTACTCACAGCCACTGGATGTGATTCTTAGACTTCTTGGAAATGAGCTGGATGCCCTCCAGGACGTTGGTGATGTCGTAGATGCGGCGCTTCTGGACATCAAGCACCTGCGAGGCCCAGTTGAGGTCCACCACGCCGTCGGCCGACTGGGACAGGAGGTCCAGGAAGCGCTTGGTGGTCAAGTTCAAGGAGGTGTCGTAGCGAGACTTCTCTGTGGCGACTCCAGGGACTGAAATGAAGCAGCTCTGAGTCACTGTGAAAAGAGCCCAATATGGCCGTGTCGGCATGGGAGTGTATGGTATGTGCGTCAATACCTCGGGGAGGGGCCGGCGTGGATGGCGGCGCGTGCACTGAAGACGCTCGACTTGTGCTAACGTACTGATGGTCGCTATCCAGGTCCAACTTCCTCTTAACCTAGGGGGGAAACAATGTTGTTGACATTACTAAAAGGAAATAACTACAAATATATATATGTATATATATATATGTGTGTGTATATATATATATATATATATATATATGTGTGTGTGTTAGGTCAGGAAAGCACACAGAAGCTATATCATCTCTACAAGCCATTTTCGCAGGTTTCCCTCAGATGTTAGCTTAGCTCGGTTGGGGCGGCTTAGCTCGGTTGGTAGAGTGGCCGTGCCAGCAACTTGAGGGTTGCAGGTTCGATTCCCGCTTCTGCCATCCTAGTTACTGCCGTTGTGTCCTTGGGCAAGACACTTTACCCACCTGCTCCCAGTGCCACCCACACTGGTTTAAATGTAACTTAGATATTGGGTTTCACTATGTAAAGCGCTTTGAGTCACTTGAGAAAAGCGCTATATAAAATATAATTCACTAATTCACATGTTGTAATTATATAGGGAGCATGTTTTTATTTAATACAAAAATACCAAATCTGTTTCTTCTTTCGTGATCCAACGTGGGTGTGTGTGTGTGTATATATATATATAAATAACCGTGGCCTCCTACAACCGGTAGGAGGCCACAGGGAAGACCCAGGACACGTTGGGAAGGCTATGTCTCCCGGCTGGCCTGAGAACGCCTCGGGAGGTGGTTGAAGTGGCTGGGGAGAGGAAAGTCTGGGCTTCTCTGCTTAGGCTGCTGCCCCCGCGACTTGACCTCGGATAAGCGGAAGAACATGGATGGATGGATATATGTGTGTGTGTATATATATATATATGTAGGTGTGGGAAAAATCACAAGACGACTTAATCTCTACAGAACTGTTTCATGAGGGTTTCCCTCAATCATCAGATTTTAATGGAAGCATTCACATACAATGGTTTATATGGGGCACAGAGTGGGTGGGTACAGGGTGTGGTGATTGGCTCATGTGTTACCTAGCAGGTGTTTCCGTCTGTGGCGACATGTTGAAATGATTTCACTGCGCTTGTTGAGGGATGACAGGTCTGGATGATATATAATAAACAGTTTCTCTTTCAAGCATAGGTTGCATCTTTTATTACCACTGTTGTAAGGTGTGCCGGATGCAAGAATTTGCCATGTTATTGAATATTCAACATTATTGTCTTTAAGGTTCCAAATGTGCTTGCTGAGTTCTGTAGAATTCCGCAAAGTCTGGTTTCTAAAGGAGGCCTTGTGATTATTCCATCTGGTTTCAAACGCTCCTTCGGTTAATCCTATGTACGTGTCGGATGTGCTAATGTCCTTGCGTGTTACCTTTGCTTGGTAAACGACTGATGTCTGTAAGCACCCCCCGTTGAGAGGGCAATCAGGTTTCTTGCGACAGTTACATTCCTTATTGGTTTCAGAGTCGTTTAGTCTGGGGGTGGGCAGTCCTTTTGCAATTGCTTTGTTGTGGTTTGAAATTATTTGTTGTATGTTATTCATACAGCTGTAGCTCAATTTAATGTTGTTCTTGTTGAATATTTTTCTTAGGGTGTTGCCTTTGGGGAAGTGTTTGTCGATCAGAGTGAGGAACTTGTGGCCGATGTTGGTTGAGAGTTTTTGCTGAATGGGGGGTTGTACCAGATGATGTCGTTTCAAGGAAAAAACAAGGAAAAAACTAAGAAATAAAACATTTTTTTTTTACTGAAGTCACACAAAACCTAAAAAGGACTAGAAGTTCTTATAGAAAGGAGGCAAGGAAAAACCCCTCGAGAGGATCTAAAAAATAATACTGTTAAGTCCACAAAACTTAAATAAATAAATGATAAATGGGTTGTACTTGTATAGCGCTTTTCTACCTTCAAGGTACTCAAAGCGCTTTGACACTACTTCCACATTTACCCATTCACACACACATTCACACACTGATGGAGGGAGCTGCCATGCAAGGCGCCAACCAGCACCCATCAGGAGCAAGGGTGAAGTGTCTTGCTCAGGACACAACGGGCATGATGAGGTTGGTACTAGGTGGGGATTGAACCAAGGACCCTCGGGTTGCGCACGGCCACTCTGCCACTGCGCCACGCCGTCCCCAAGTTCAAAACAATATAATTATATAAGTAAAACACTTCAGGCTGTAAAGAAAACCAACCAAACCCAAAAACTTTGGTGATGGAGGCAAGGAAAAACTAAGCAAGAAAACAAAAAAGGGTTATTTTCAAGTTGTGCAAACTTATATTTTGACTTTCAACCAAGAACCGAACTCTTGACCCACGGAACAAAACTAACAGGCCCACAGAACTTTGGTGACGGAGGCAAGGAAAAACTCCTCATAGAAAGAAAAAAATATAATGGATTTAAAGTCACTCAGAACTTAAATTTTAACTATGCAGTCCAGAGAAACTAAACTCCTCACACATGAAAGAAAAAACACTTTACTCACAGAACTTTGGTGATGGAGGCAAGGAAAAACTAAGAAAGAAAACAAAAAAGGGTTATTTTCAAGTTCCGTAAACTTACATTTCAACTTTTAACCAAGAACCTGAACTCTTGACCCACGGAATAAAAACTAACGGGCCCACAAAACTTTAGCGATGGAGGCAAGGAAAAACTTATGAATTTAAAGTCACTCAAAACTTACAATATTCTATGCAGTCCAAGAACCTGAACTCCTCACACATGAATGAAAAAGCAACTGACTCACAGAACTTTTGTGATGGAGGCAAGGAAAAACTCTCTTTTAAAGGAAGAAAACCTAAAAATGAATCCTAGTAAGTCCCACAAAACATAAAGAAGTTTTAAACTGTACATTTACAGGACTATAACTTCTCACACATCAAAGTAAACCAACTAACCCCAAAAAATTTGGCGATGGAGGCAAGGAAAAACTCCCCATCGAAAGAAAAGAACATAATTAGTTTAAAGTCACTCAAAACATACATTTTCACTATGCAGTCCAAGAAACTGAACTCCTCACACATGAAAGAAAAACCACCTGACTCACAGAACATTGGTGACGGAGGCAAGGAAAAACTCCCCTTTAAAAGGAAGAAAACCTAAAAACACATCCTGGTAAGTCCCACAAAACATATGGAAGTTTTAAACTGTACATTTACAGAACTATAACTTCTCACACATCAAAGTAAACCAATTAACCCCAAAAAATTTGGCGATGGAGGCAAGGAAAAACTCCTCATCGAAAGAAAAGAACATAATTAGTTTAAAGTCACTCAAAACATACATTTTCACTATGCTGTCCAAGAACCTGAACTCCTCACACATGAAAGAAAAAGCAACTGACTCACAGAACTTAGGTGATGGAGGCAAGGAAAAACTAAGAAAGAAAACAAAAAAGGGTTATTTTCAAGATGCATAAACTTACATTTCAACTTCCAACCAAAAACCTGAACTCTTGACCCACGGAACAAAAACTAACAGGTCCACAAAACTTTAGCGATGGAGGCGAGGAAAAACTCCTCAAAGAAAGAAAACCAAATAATTAATTTACAGTCACTCAAAACTTACATTTTAAACTAGGCAGTCCAACAACCTGAACTCCTCACACATGAAAGAAAAAGCAACTGAATCACAGAACTTTGGTGATGGAGGCAAGGAAAAACTCCCCTTTAAAAGGAAGAAAACCTAAAAATGAATCCTAGTAAGTCCCACAAAACATACAGAAGTTTTAAAGTGTACATTTACAGAACTATAACTTCTCACACATCAAAGTAAAACAACTAACCCCCAAAAACTTGGCGATGGAGGCAAGGAAAAACTCATCATAGAAAGAAAACAAAATAATTAAGTTTAAAGTCACTCAAACCTTACATTTTAACTATGCAGTCCAATAACCTGAACTCCTCACACATGAAAGAAAAACCACCTGACTCACAGAACTTTGGTGACGGAGGCAAGGAAAAACTCCCCTTTAAAAGGAAGAAAACCTAAAAACGAATCCTGGTAAGTCCCACAAAACATATAGAAGTTTTAAAGTGTACATTTACAGAACTATAACTTCTCACACATCAAAGTAAAACAACTAACCCCCAAAAACTTGGCGATGGAGGCAAGGAAAAACTCATCATAGAAAGAAAACAATATAATTAGGTTAAAGTCACTCAAAACTTACATTTTAACTATGCAGTCCAAGAATCCGAACTCCTCACACGTGAAGGAAAAACCACCTGACTCACAGAACTTTGGTGACAGAGGCAAGGAAAAACTCCCCTTTAAAAGGAAGAAAACCTAAAAACGAATCTTGGTAAGTCCCACAAAACATATAGAAGTTTTAATCTGTACACTTACAGAACTATAACTTCTCACACATCAGAGTAAAACAACTAACCCCCAAAAATTTGGGGATGGAGGCAAGGAAAAACTAATCATAGAAAGAAAACAATATAATTAAGTTTAAAGTCACACAAAACTTATATGTAAACTATGCAGTCAAAGAACCTGAACTCCTCACACATGAAAGAAAAAGCAACTGACACACAGAACTTTGGTGACGGAGGCAAGGAAAAACTCCCCTTTAAAAGGAAGAAAACCTAAAAAAGAATCCTGGTAAGTCCCACAAAACATACAGAAGTTTTAAACTGTACATTTACAGAACTATAACTTCTCACACATCAAAGTAAAACTAACCCCAATAAATTTGGCGATAGAGGGAAGGAAAAACTCATCATTGAAAGAAAACAATATAGTTTAAAGTCACTCAAAACTTACATTTTAACTATGCAATCCAAGAACCCGAACTCCTCACACATGAAAGAAAAACCACCTGACTCACAGAACTTTGGTGACGGAGGCAAGGAAAACATCCCCTTTAATAGGAAGAAAACCTAAAAAAGAATCCTGGTAAGTCCCACAAAACATACAGAAGTTTTAAACTGTACATTTACAGAACTATAACTTGTCACACACCAAAGTAAAACAACTAACCCTCCAGAAATGTGGCGATGGAGGCAAGGAAAAACTCCTCATAGAAAGAAAACAATATAATTAGGTTAAAGTCACTCAAAACTTCCATTTTAACTATGCAGTCCAAGAATCCGAACTCCTCACATGTGAAAGAAAAACCACCTGACTCACAGAACTTTGGTGACGGAGGCAAGGAAAAACTCCCCTTTAAAAGGAAGAAAACCAAAAAACAAATCCTGGTAAGTCCCACAAAACATACAGAAGTTTTAAACTGTACATTTACAGAACTATAACTTTTCACACATCAAAGCAAAACAACTAACCCCAAAAAATTTGGCGATGGAGGCAAGGAAAAACTCCTCATAGAAAGAAAACAATATAATTAGGTTAAAGTCACTCAAAACTTATATGTTAACCATGTAGTCAAAGAACCTGAACTCCTCACACATGAAAGAAAATGCAACTGACACACAGAACTTTGGTGACGGAGGCAAGGAAAAACTCCCCTTTAAAAAGGAAGAAAACCTAAAAACAAATCCTGGTAAGTCCCACAAAACTTACAGAAGTTTTAAACTGTACATTTACAGAACTATAACTTTTCACACATCAAAGCAAAACAACTAACCCCAAAAAATTTGGCGATGGAGGCAAGGAAAAACTCCTCATAGAAAGAAAACAATATAATGAGTTTAAAGTCACTCAAGACTTACATTTTAACTATGCAATCCAAGAACCTGAACTCCTCACACATGAAAGAACAACCACCTGACTCACAGAACTTTGGTGACGGAGGCAAGGAAAAACTCCCCTTTAAAAGGAAGAACACCTAAAAACGAATCTTGGTAAGTCCCACAAAATATACAGAAGTTTTAAACTGTACATTTACAGAACTATAACTTCTCACACATCAAAGTAAAACAACTAATCCTTGACGCACAGAACTTTGATGACAGAGGCAAGGAAAAACTCCCCTTTAAAAAAGAATCCTGGTAGGTCCCAGAAACTGTACATTTTCAGAACTATAACTTCTCACACACCAAAGTGTGCAAACTTCAACTTGTGCTGCTGTTTGGCATCTACGGCGACGACCAAATGTGAGCGTTAGAGTGAAAGAAAGCCAGCAAACAGACAAGACCCCCACTCAGTCCTCACCGGTGGTCTTCCCAGAACCGGGCGCCGCTTGTCCTGGAAGGCCACGTCGACGGGTCCCTGCGGCGTGGCGAAGAGCAGGACTTCGCCCGTGCTGGAGGGGGCGGCGTCCAGACGGAGTCCCGAGCCGTCGCCGGGGCTGGTGATGATGACGATCTGGTGGTCCTGACCCGGCCCGATGCTCCCGGAGTTCAGCAAAGTCTCAAAGTCGGCCAAGAGATCCTCCGACGTGTGACCCGTTATCAGAGTCTCTGACATGGCCAAAAAGGGTTCTGGACTCGGGTCTGCTATGTCACAAGAAGATGAAGATGGACCCTCCTGAAAGGTCACTGGAGGCCACAGTGGAGACACCACGTGATGTCCTCATCGAGCATACGTCACCACTTCTAATGTGGTGGGGGGAGGGGGGGGGGGGGTTGCACAAGACTAAATGCAACCTTTTTTGAACACTTGCTGAGCAACTGGACAGCTTCATGAAGTGAGAAGACACATAAACAATCAATAGTCAACAGGCCCAGGCAGGAGGAAGCTTATCTTTTCTGTTTACCTGCGGCTTGTCAGCAGGGGAGCAGGCCCAGCAGCCAGCATGCTAACTCAGCTATCCGTCTCAAACGGACACTAAAGTGTAAAAACGCACCGATAAACTCGCCATTTTGCCCCCAGCGAGCAATAATGTAACCGCCAGCTGTTTCGCGGCAGGACGCGCGAAAGTTTGCAGCACT
The DNA here is from genome assembly GCF_033978795.1 of Nerophis ophidion. Taxonomy (NCBI): domain Eukaryota; kingdom Metazoa; phylum Chordata; class Actinopteri; order Syngnathiformes; family Syngnathidae; genus Nerophis; species Nerophis ophidion. The sequence goes on from NC_084616.1 coordinate 3,316,020, forward strand.
TTCGCGGGTAGTAGTAGTAATAGTAGCAGTAGCGGCGCTGCGATGGCAATAAAAACTAAACATCCAAAGGCATTATTTACGTTAAGGGTGCGTTGTGTTTAAAAGAATAGCTTTCAATAAGACAATTAAGACATTTTAGCTTATGCTAGCGGGATATTAGCCACCGAGCCCGTCGGTTTGTAGAGGACAATCCAGGAAGAAGACGTCCCACACAAAGTGTAAGGAGAACGCGTCCAAAAACTAAACCTCCGTCGAATTAAACACCCGCGTGGCTCACGTCAGGTCCCCCCCAAAAAGTGTCTTCACCTGCCCCGGTCGTCCGCCGTTATTGTTATTATTATCCCAGCTGATCCCCATCCAAACAAGGGCTGGAAACTGGGGGTGGGGGACACAGCTTTTTCGCGCGAAATCTGTTTTGCCGCGAAACCGACACGTGGGTCGGAGAACGCGTCGTTATTGGTGGACGGGATCGAAGGCGAGTAACGCGCTCGCTGATTGGTTGGCATTGTTGTCAGTTATTACGCCAATGGCAGATTAATCGATCACTATGCGTTTACATGGAACAATTAACACTTTTATTTATATATTTTTACAATTAATTATGTCAATGTTTATATAACCTATTTTTGTGTAAGGGGAACATGCATATATATGTTTTTGTTGTTGTTGTTGTGGGTGAGGCTATGTACTATATTTGGGGGGACAGGCTAATACTTTTTTTTTTTTTTTTTGCACTTATCCTGTTTTTGTGTTGATACAAGTACGTTTATTTTTGTAGGAGAGGAGGTATGTAACCTGTTTTTATGGACTTCCCTCTTTGTGATGTGAAGTTCCTGTTAAAAGCTGTTATACGGTATATGCCTTGAGCTCTTATTTTGAAGGCGCTAAGAGCGGAAGTGGTGACACGTTGTGAGTGGAGCGGAGTTTTGAAAACAAATGAAATAAAAGGTTCCACTTGTTTGTAAATCAAGGTTTAAAAAATTGAAAAATATATACATTGTAGTACTTTGTGAGTGCATGTGTGTACTACTGCGAAGACAATAAAATATTTGTTATCGAAAAAAATAAATGAATAAAAATAAGATAAAATATTGTAGTACTTTGTGAGCGGGTGTGTGTACTACTGCGAAGAAAATAAAATATTTGTTATTGAAAAAAATAAAATAAAAAACATAAAATAAAATATTGTAGTATTTTGTGAGCGGGTGTGAGTACTACTGCGAATACAATACAATAATTGTTATTTAATACAAAATAAAATACTGTAGTACTTTGTGAGTGGATGTGTGTACTACTGCAAAGACAATAAAATATTTCTTATTGAAAAAATTAAATAAATGAAAATAGAATTAAATATTTTAGTACTTTGTGAGCGGATGTGTGTACTACTGTAAAGACAACGAAATATTTGTTATTGAAAAAAAGAAATCAATAAAAATAAAATATTGTAGTACTTTGTGAGCGCATGTGTGTACTACTGTAAAGACAATAAAATATTTGTTATTGAAAAAAATAAATCAATAAAAAATAAAATAAAATATTGTAGTACTTTGTGAGCGGATATGTGTACTACTGCGAGGACAATAAAATATTTGTTACTGAAAAAATGTTAATAAAAAACATAAAATAAAATATTGGAGTTCTTTGTGAGCGGGTGTGAGTACTACTGCAAAGACAATAAAATATTTCATTTTGAAAATTTTTTAATAAAAAACATAAAATAAAATACTGTAGTACTTTGTGAGCTGGTGTGAGTAGTACTGCAAATACAATAAAATATTTGTTATTTAATAAAAAATAAAATACTGTAGTACTTTGTGAGCGGATGTGTGTACTACTGCGAAGACAATAAAATATTTGTTATTTAAAAAAATACAACAAAAAACATATATACAATTTTGTAGTTCTTTGTGATTGGGTGTGAGTACTACTGCGAAGACAATAAAATATTTGATAATGAAAAAAATAAAATAAAAAACATAAAATAAAATATGGTAGTACTTTGTGAGCTGGTGTGAGGACTAGTGCGAATACAAAAAATGTTTGTTATTTAATAAAAAATAAAATACTGTAATACTTTGTGAGCGGATGTGTGTACTACTGCAGAGACAATAAAATATTTGTTATTGAAAACAATTAAATAAAATATTGTAGTACTTTGTGATCAAATGTGTGTACTACCGCGAAGATTATAAAATGTTTGTTATTGAAAAATATAAAATAAAAAACATGAAATAAAATATTGTAGTACTTTGTGAGCGGGTGTGAGTATTACTGCAAATACATTAAAATATTAGTTATTTAATAAAAATAAAATAAAATACTGTAGTACTTTCTGAGCTGATGTGTGTACTACTGCGAAGACAGTAAAATATTTCTTATTGAAAAAAAAACAAATAAAGTAAAACTTGAGCGTCCGTGTTTGTTATTTTGTAGTTTTATACAGTATAGTACAGTAAACCCTCGCTTACATTTATTTCGATACATTTAATGACTTTAACTCAAGTTTGAATATTTTTTTTTACATTCACGAGTCCAGAAAAATAGAAGTTCAAACTAATAAGGCGCATTTATTTTGTGACGTACATGTGATTCATTCCGAAGGATCAAGTTCATTTTTAGACACAATATTTGGCTTTTTAATCCTGACAGTAAGTGGAAGCCGCTCAGACTCGACCAATCAAACACCGATTTAACGATGACAGATGGATAGCCGCAGCAAGAGGAAGCCGCTCAGACTCGACCAATCAATCACCGATCGGCGAGCGGACGAGCAGCAAGATGGCGCAGGCTATATTTGAGGTGCTCGAAGGTAAGAATCATACTTGAAATAAACCTGAAACTGCTCTGATGCGCATTTAAAGAGACTATGGGCGGTTTTTATATCATCTTTTATAGCGGACATTGGACTTGTGTACGTCACAACAACACGTGACGTGGAGAGTATTATTGATAAACAAGACTCCATCTGGTTCTATAGTTTAGCATGTTGACATTTTATAGTTGTACTTTAACAACATTTTAGCATGTTGACATTCTATAGTTGTACTTTAACAACATTTTAGCATGTTGACATTCTATAGTTGTATTTTAACAACATTTTAGCATGTTGACATTCTATAGTTGTACTTTAACAACATTTTAGCATGTTGACATTCTATAGTTGTACTTTAACAACATTTTAGCATGTTGACATTCTATAGTTGTACTTTAACATTTTAGCATGTTGACATTCTATAGTTGTACTTCAACAACATTTTAGCATGTTGACATTCTATAGTTGTACTTTAACAACATTTTAGCATGTTGACATTCTATAGTTGTACTTTAACAACATTTGATCATGTTGACATTCTATAGTTGTACTTTAACAACATTTTAGCATGTTGACATTCTATAGTTGTACTTTAACAACATTTTAGCATGTTGACATTCTATAGTTGTACTTCAACAACATTTTAGCATGTTGACATTCTATAGTTGTACTTTAACAACATTTTAGCATGTTGACATTCTATAGTTGTACTTTAACAACATTTTAGCATGTTGACATTCTATAGTTGTACTTTAACAACATTTTAGCATGTTGACATTCTATAGTTGTACTTTAACAACATTTTAGCATGTTGACATTCTATAGTTGTACTTTAACAACATTTTAGCATGTTGACATTCTATAGTTGTACTTTAACAACATTTTAGCATGTTGACATTCTATAGTTGTACTTTAACAACATTTTAGCATGTTGACATTCTATAGTTGTACTTTAACAACATTTGATCATGTTGACATTCTATAGTTGTACTTTAACAACATTTTAGCATGTTGACATTCTATAGTTGTACTTTAACAACATTTGATCATGTTGACATTCTATAGTTGTACTTTAACAACATTTGATCATGTTGACATTCTATAGTTGTACTTTAACAACATTTTAGCATGTTGACATTCTATAGTTGTACTTTAACAACATTTTAGCATGTTGACATTCTATAGTTGTACTTTAACAACATTTGATCATGTTGACATTCTATAGTTGTACTTTAACAACATTTTAGCATGTTGACATTCTATAGTTGTACTTTAACAACATTTTAGCATGTTGACATTCTATAGTTGTACTTCAACAACATTTTAGCATGTTGACATTCTATAGTTGTACTTTAACAACATTTTAGCATGTTGACATTCTATAGTTGTACTTTAACAACATTTTAGCATGTTGACATTCTATAGTTGTACTTTAACAACATTTTAGCATGTTGACATTCTATAGTTGTACTTTAACAACATTTTAGCATGTTGACATTCTATAGTTGTACTTCAACAACATTTTAGCATGTTGACATTCTATAGTTGTACTTTAACAACATTTTAGCATGTTGACATTTTATAGTTGTACTTTAACAACATTTTAGCATGTTGACATTCTATAGTTGTACTTTAACAACATTTTAGCATGTTGACATTCTATAGTTGTACTTTAACAACATTTTAGCATGTTGACATTCTATAGTTGTACTTTAACATTTTAGCATGTTGACATTCTATAGTTGTACTTCAACAACATTTTAGCATGTTGACATTCTATAGTTGTACTTTAACAACATTTTAGCATGTTGACATTCTATAGTTGTACTTTAACAACATTTGATCATGTTGACATTCTATAGTTGTACTTTAACAACATTTTAGCATGTTGACATTCTATAGTTGTACTTTAACAACATTTTAGCATGTTGACATTCTATAGTTGTACTTCAACAACATTTTAGCATGTTGACATTCTATAGTTGTACTTTAACAACATTTTAGCATGTTGACATTCTATAGTTGTACTTTAACAACATTTTAGCATGTTGACATTCTATAGTTGTACTTTAACAACATTTTAGCATGTTGACATTCTATAGTTGTACTTTAACAACATTTTAGCATGTTGACATTCTATAGTTGTACTTTAACAACATTTTAGCATGTTGACATTCTATAGTTGTACTTTAACAACATTTGATCATGTTGACATTCTATAGTTGTACTTTAACAACATTTTAGCATGTTGACATTCTATAGTTGTACTTTAACAACATTTTAGCATGTTGACATTCTATAGTTGTACTTTAACAACATTTGATCATGTTGACATTCTATAGTTGTACTTTAACAACATTTTAGCATGTTGACATTCTATAGTTGTACTTTAACAACATTTTAGCATGTTGACATTCTATAGTTGTACTTCAACAACATTTTAGCATGTTGACATTCTATAGTTGTACTTTAACAACATTTTAGCATGTTGACATTCTATAGTTGTACTTTAACAACATTTTAGCATGTTGACATTCTATAGTTGTACTTTAACAACATTTTAGCATGTTGACATTCTATAGTTGTACTTTAACAACATTTTAGCATGTTGACATTCTATAGTTGTACTTCAACAACATTTTAGCATGTTGACATTCTATAGTTGTACTTCAACAACATTTTAGCATGTTGACATTTTATAGTTGTACTTCAACAACATTTTAGCATGTTGACATTCTATAGTTGTACTTTAACAACATTTTAGCATGTTGACATTCTATAGTTGTACTTCAACAACATTTTAGCATGTTGACATTCTATAGTTGTACTTTAACAACATTTTAGCATGTTGACATTCTATGGTTGTACTTTAACAACATTTTAGCATGTTGACATTCTATAGTTGTACTTTAACAACATTTTAGCATGTTGACATTTTATAGTTGTACTTTAACAACATTTTAGCATGTTGACATTCTATAGTTGTACTTTAACAACATTTTAGCATGTTGACATTCTATAGTTGTACTTTAACAACATTTTAGCATGTTGACATTCTATAGTTGTACTTTAACAACATTTTAGCATGTTGACATTCTATAGTTGTACTTTAACAACATTTTAGCATGTTGACATTCTATAGTTGTACTTTAACAACATTTTAGCATGTTGACATTCTATAGTTGTACTTTAACAACATTTTAGCATGTTGACATTCTATAGTTGTACTTTAACAACATTTTAGCATGTTGACATTCTATAGTTGTACTTCAACAACATTTTAGCATGTTGACATTCTATAGTTGTACTTTAACAACATTTTAGCATGTTGACATTCTATGGTTGTACTTTAACAACATTTTAGCATGTTGACATTCTATAGTTGTACTTTAACAACATTTTAGCATGTTGACATTTTATAGTTGTACTTTAACAACATTTTAGCATGTTGACATTCTATAGTTGTACTTTAACAACATTTTAGCATGTTGACATTCTATAGTTGTACTTTAACAACATTTTAGCATGTTGACATTCTATAGTTGTACTTTAACAACATTTTAGCATGTTGACATTCTATAGTTGTACTTCAACAACATTTTAGCATGTTGACATTCACAATACTCATTTGTCAAGTAACTAATGATCAACATCTGACAATGTCCCCTCCAGGCATGGACAACCAGACAGTGTTGGCGGTCCAGTCCTTGCTGGATGGTCAAGGAGGTGTTCCTGACCCCAGCAACCCAAACGTCTCAGGGACTACGACCATCCAGTCCATGGGTATGTCAACCTTCCACTTATCCAAGGTCGGGTCGCGGGGGCAGCAGCCTAAGCAGGGAAGCCCAAACTGCCCTCTCCCCAGCCGGTTTGTCCAGCTCCTCCAGGGTGATCCCGAGGCGTTCCCAGGCCAGCCGGGAGACATCCATCCATTTTCTACCGCTTGTAGTCTTCCCAAATCCATCTTTTTCCGTTTATCCGCGGACGGGTCGCAGGGGCAGCAGCCTAAGGAGGGAAGCCCAGACTTCCCCTCTCCCCAGCCACTTCTTCCAGCTCCTCCTGGGGGATCCCCAGGTGTTCCCAGGCCAGCCGGGAGACATGGTCTTCCCAAATCCATTTTCTTCTGCTTATCCGAGGTCGGGTTGCGGGGGCAGCAGCCTAAGCAGGGAAATCCCAGACTACCCCTCTCCCCAGCCAATTCGTTTACCTCCTTCCAGGGGGATACCGAGGCGTTCCCAGGCCAGCCGGGAGACATGGTCTTCTCAAATCCATTTTCTTCTGGTTATCCGGAGGTGGGGTCGCGGAGGCAGCAGCCTAAGCAGGGAAGCCCAAACTGCCCTCTCCCCAGCTACTTTGTCCAGCTCTTCCCAGGGGATCCCCAGGCGTTCCCAGGCCAGCCGGGACACATCCATCCATTTTCTACCGCTTGTAGTCTTCCCAAATCCATCTTCTTCTGTTTATCCGCGGACGGGTCGCAGGGGCAGCAGCCTAAGCAGGGAAAGCCCAGACTTCCCCTCTCCCCAGCCACTTCGTCCAGCTCCTCCCGGGGGATCCCCAGGTTTTCCCAGGCCAGCCGGGAGACAAGGTCTTCCCAAATCCATTTTCTTCCGCTTATCCGGAGGTGGGGTCACGGGGGCAGCAGCCTAAGCAGGGAAGCCCAAACTGCCCTCTCCCCAGCTACTTTGTCCAGCTCTTCCCAGGGGATCCTGAGGCGTTCCCAGGCCAGCCGGGAGACATGGTCTTCTCAAATCCATTTTCTTCCGCATGTCTGAGGCCGGGTTGTGGGGGCAGCAGCCTAAGCAGGGAAAGCCCAGACTCTCGCTGCTGTCTTGGATCCGCTTTGAACTGAACTCTCGCGGCTGTGTTGGAGCCACTATGGATTGAACTTTCACAGTATCATGTTGGACCCGCTCCACATCCATTGCTTTCGGTCCCCTAGAGGGGGGGGGTTGCCCACATCTGAGGTCCTCTCCAAGGTTTCTCATAGTCAGCATTGTCACTGGCGTCCCACTGGGTGTGAGTTTTCCTTGCCCTTTTGTGGGTTCTTCCGAGGATGTCGTACTCGTAATGATTTGTGCAGTCCTTTGAGACATTTGTGATTTGGGGCTATATAAATAAACATTCACGGTGGCAGAGGGGTTAGTGCGTCTGCCTCACAATACGAAGGTCCTGCAGTCCTGGGTTCAAATCCATGCTCGGGATCTTTCTGTGTGGAGTTTGCATGTTCTCCCCGTGAATGCGTGGGTTCCCTCCGGGTACTCCGGCTTCCTCCCACCTCCAAAGACATGCACCTGGGGATAGGCCCCTCCCACCTCCAAAGACATGCACCTGGGGATAGGCCCCTCCCACCTCCAAAGACATGCACCCGGGGATAGGCCCCTCCCACCTCCAAAGACATGCACCTGGGGATAGGCCCCTCCCACCTCCAAAGACATGCACCTGGGGATAGGCCCCTCCCACCTCCAAAGACATGCACCTGGGGATAGGCCCCTCCCACCTCCAAAGACATGCACCTGGGGATAGGTTGATTGGCAACACTAAATGGTCCCTAGTGTGTGAATGTGAGTGTGAATGTTGTCTGTCTATCTGTGTTGGCCCTGCGATGAGGTGGCGACTTGTCCAGGGTGTACCCTGCCTTCCGCCCGATTGTAGCTGAGATAGGCGCCAGCGCCCCCCGCGACCCCGAAAGGGAATAAGCGGTAGAAAATGGATGGATGGATGATTGATTATTTGAAACTGGATTTTGCATGTCACTATAAATTTATATAAGTCTTGCTTGTTCAATATTTAATGCAAAACCGGTTTGGGTCCCTATTAAAAGGTTAATTTGTTCAACTTTGGCCCTTGGCTTTGTTCAGTTTAAAATGTTGGCCCACTCTGTGTTTGAGTTTGACACCCCTGATGTAGATGATAAATAATACAATCTAGTAATATAAAATAACAATTATACAGTATAGTATCAATCAATCAATCAATCAATGTTTATTTATATAGCCCCAAATCACAAATGTCTCAAAGGACTGCACAAATCATTACGACTACAACATCCTCGGAAGAACCCACAAAAGGGCAAGGAAAACTCACACCCAGTGGGCAGGGAGAATTCACATTCAGTGGGACGCCAGTGACAATGCTGACTATGAGAAACCTTGGAGAGGACCTCAGATGTGGGCAACCCCCCCCCTCTAGGGGACCGAAAGCAATGGATGTCGAGCGGGTCTAACATGATACTGTGAAAGTTCAATCCATAGTGGCTCCAAGACAGCAGTGAGAGTCCCGTCCACAGGAAACCATCTCAAGCGGATCAGCAGCGTAGAGATGTCCCCAACCGATACAGGCGAGCGGTCCATCCTGGGTCCCGACGAGCGGTCCATCCTGGGTCTCGACTCTGGACAGTCAGTACTTCATCCATGGTCATCGGACCGGACCCCCTCCACAAGGGAGGGGGGGACATAGGAGAAAGAAAAGAAGCGGCAGATCAACTGGTCTAAAAAGGAGGTCTATTTAAAGGCTAGAGTATACAGATGAGTTTTAAGATGAGACTTAAATGCTTCTACTGAGGTAGCATCTCGAACTGTTACCGGGAGGGCATTCCAGAGTACTGGAGCCCGAACGGAAAACACTCTATAGCCCGCAGACTTTTTTTGAGCTCTAGGAATCACTAATAAGCCGGAGTCTTTTGAACGCAGATTTCTTGCCGGGACATATGGTACAATACAATCTGCAAGATAGGCTGGAGCTAGACCGTGTAGTATTTTATACGTAAGTAGTAAAACCTTAAAGTCACATCTTAAGTGCACAGGAAGCCAGTGCAGGTGAGCCAGTATAGGTATATATGTATGTATATATGTATATAAAGGTATATACAGTATAGGTATATATGTATGTATATATGTATATAAAGGTATATACAGTATAGGTATATATGTATGTATATATGTATATAAAGGTATATACAGTATAGGTATATATGTATGTATATATGTATATAAAGGTATATACAGTATAGGTATATATGTATGTATATATGTATATAAAGGTATATACAGTATAGGTATATATGTATGTATATATGTATATAAAGGTATATACAGTACAGGCGTAATGTGATCAAACTTTCTTGTTCTTGTCAAAAGTCTAGCAGCCGCATTTTGTACCAACTGTAATCTTTTAATGCTAGACATGGGGAGACCCCAAAATAATACGTTACAGTAATCGAGACGAGACTATCTAATTTTGTATCATAGCATCCATGACAAATGACCTATGTTGGCATTATTCCCCTTTGATTATGTTACATATTTATTTATTTTTTTAATTCC